>NC_056727.1:224844844-225024844 GCF_019279795.1 Protopterus annectens
TCTATAATACCTGAGTGGGGAATGGTGTTGAAGACCTTTGCGAGGTCTAGGTAGGCTGTGTGGACCACCTTTCCCTCGTATATAGCCTTGGTAACTGTCTCAAAGAAGTCCACCAGGTTTAGAAGGCATGCTCTGCCCTTAACAAAGCTGAACTGGGTAGGGTCCAGTGTTTTCAGGTTCCCAATGTCTGTTAATGAGATCCATGATGATGCGCACCATAGCTTTGCAGGCCAAGCTAGTCAGGCTTATAGGATGATAGTTCCCGGGGTCCGTTGTGGCTCCACCTTTGTGGAGTGGAATAACCATTGCTGTGCGCCACTCTGTGGGCACATAGCCTGTGCAGAGGCTGAGTTTAAACAGTGTGTTTAGGTGAGGGGTTAGTTCATCTTTGAGCTCATGCAGGACGCAGCCTGGGAAATGTCCGGTCCCATTGATGCTGTGTTTTTGGCTTTGGAGAGGGCTGTTTTAACCTGAGTGCCTGTGATTTCAGGGGCACTACATTCTTCTGGTATAGTTATGGGCCCTTTTGGGGGTGAGAGGGAGGTGAAGTTTGCACTGAACCTGTCTGCGAAGATGTTGGCTATATCGATCGGTTCAGTGTATTTTGTGCCATTCTGTACTAACTCTGAGCAGATCTGAGAATTGCCACTTAGATTCTTGACATAGCTAAAGAATGCCTTGTGGTTATCTTTGGAGTCCATGGCAATTTTTCTTTCGAAGCTAGCCTTGGATGATTTTATGAGGGAACATAGTTTCTTGCTGATACTGATCAGGGATGTCTTCCCTTCTTGGGATTTTACTCTTTTCTGGACTAGATTCCTCCTTTTATTATACAGCTTGTTTATGGCAGGAGTCCACCAGACTGGTTTCCTTTTCTTGGAGGAGTGAGTCTTGGTTTTGTTTGGGATAGCACAATCCATGCATTCTTGTAGGTGCCCATAGAGTGCATTAGTAAAGGATTTTGCAGCTTGGACAGCGTTATCCTTTAGCATGGGGGCTTTGAAGCTTTCCACCTTGGTCTTAAGTAACGTGAAGTTTGCTTTTGAAAAGTTTTTCACAGTGGTTTCTTTGACCAGGGGTGGTGGTGGAATGTGGATATCCAGAGTGATTAGTTTATGGTCATATCTAACCAGCGAGGGGTCGACATCCGGTGTGGAATACCGGTCGCCCATGTTGGTCATGACCAGGTCCATTATGTCATCACCTCTGGTAGGGGTGTTGACTATTTGATTCAGGGCGTTTGAGTTTATAAATTCTAGGAAATGTTGGGCAAGGGAGTTTGTACTTGAGTAGTTCTCCCAGTTAATGTTTGGGTAATTGAAATCACCCAATATAAGGGTGTTTCCCATTATTTCCAGGAATGCGGAGTGGGGGTCCTGGGACATGGTGGGTGATCTGTTGCAAGCTATAATTTGAATAGCAGTTTTGCCCGTTGTTAGTTGCACGTGGATGATCTCTGAAGCATCTTGCTGTGCCACTAACCTGGAGGTGTTGGTATCCTTGATGAATATGGATACTCCCCCACCTTTTGTATTGCGTGTTTTGTGGCCGAAATGTATGGTATGGGTTGTAGCCTGGTGCTGCTGGGGTGCTCTCTGGAGCCTTAAACTGGGTTTCTGTTACTGCACATATATCGATTTTCTCCATACTGAGGAGTGCCTTGAGTGCGTGCATTTTGAGGTTTAGACTTCTGGCATTGAGTAGCATTATTGTGGATAAAAAAATCTCCTTGAGGTCTCTGAAGAGTCTGCCAGTCAAAAGGAACAGTCAATGCGATAAAAAACACTGCAGAACTCACCACCGATAATGGAACACACCAAAGTCCCACAAATAAGTTGCAACAGCATACAAAACTCTTCCAGGTAAAATAAATGCTGAGTACAAGCAAAAAGCGGTTTACATCACTAATATTAGGGACCTGCACGCCACAGACTAGTAGGAAGAGGAAAACCTGTTTTCCTCTTCCTACTAGTCTGTGGCGTGCAGGTCCCTAATATTAGTGATGTAAACCGCTTTGTGCTTGTACTCAGCATTTATTTTACCTGGAAGAGTTTTGTATGCTGTTGCAACTTATTTGTGGGACTTTGGTGTGTTCCATTATCGGTGGTGAGTTCTGCAGTGTTTTTTATCGCATTGAGTAGCATTACTCTCAGTTTTTTGTTACTTGTGCTATTTACGGCGGTGGATTTGTCTTTTGAGCCTTGCCTAAAAAAGGCACTATGGGAGTGGCAAGAGCCTTGGCCAGTATTCGAAAGCCTAAGGGTGACAGGTGCAAGCCATCTCTAGCAAAGCAGGGTGGCTTGTCGAGCATATCATCCCAGGATGACAGACACTGGATCCCCATTGAATGACACCAGAAGCTTAGCCAATTGTTGAAATTGATAATTTTTTCTCTATACTGTGGTATCATTCTTGGTGAGGGCAAGATGCTATTCAGGGTCAGGGTCATACTGGCCTGAGCTACGTGATCAGAGAGCTCCTCCATGTCTCTTTTCATGTAGTCAAGGGAGGCACGGCTCAGGTCATTCACACCAACATGGACAATGACAGACTCATATTTGTACTTGTTCTGGAGTGACCTGAGTGCTTGTGTTATGTGGCGCGTCCTGGCACCTGACAGGCAGCTAACAGTAACCTTATCCTTGTTCAGCCTAGTGAGTGGGACGTCAGTGTGCCTGACTATAGCGTCACCTATTACTAGTGTGTTGGGTATGTTATTTTGCCTTAAGGGCTGCGATTGCATGGCACACTGGTTTTGTGCAGTATGTGTTTCATGGTTTGTCTTGGGGGTGGAGGTTGCTTGGATGTCTGCTTTGGAGGTCTCTGTTGCTTTTGCAGATTTTTATTTAGAGCCTCCATGTATGTTCTCGTGTATTTATGTGTGTTTTTTGCCGGTGCAGGTTTCATAGGTCTATGTGAGACTGGTGGTGTGATGCAAGTAATACCCTTCTCCTCTTGACTGCCTGGTCCAGTCTTGGGTTGAGAGAGTTTAGCCTCCAGTTTGGCTGTATAATTGCATCTCTCGCATGCATTAATGTATATGTATATGTAAATGTATATTTTGTCTGTACACACATATGATCATGTCACAAAAGGCAGAAAACACAAAACAGAGAGAATCACAAAATACTGAACGACTCATGAGTGAATCACAAATCATTGAATACATCAGTCCCACTAAAAAAAAAAACTATACCAGCAAACCCCAGCTACAAAGCAAAGATCAAGTGTCATCTTGGTAGTGATACTGTTAGGGAAAGGGTTAGGGGCAGGGGTAGGGTTAAGGTTACAGTTAGGGTTAGGAGCAGAGGTAGGGTTACGGTTATGATTAGGGTTAAGGGCAGGGGTAGGGTTACAGTTATGGTTAGGGGTAGGGTTATGGTTAGGGTTAGGAGAAGAAGTAGGGTTAAGGTTATGATTAGGGTTAAGGGCAGGGGTAGGGTTACAGGTATGGTTAGGGGCAGGGGTAAGGTTAAGGTTAACTGGTTAGGGTTAACACAAATGAGTACAGTGTGCAGGGGTGCTTTTACAAAAAATTGCAGAGTGAATGAGTCAATCAGTGAATTGCAGTATTCTGATTTTTAGCACTGTGATTGTGAAAACAGGAATATACATGCTAAAGCAATAGTTGTGGTATCTGAAGTATCCTAGCGTCATACCTCTCAACTGTCCAGATGTTTGCAGAATGTCAGATTTTTGCTCACATTTTTGGTCTGTTCCTCATAAAATTTGTGGTTTTCTGGCAATTCAAGGAGATGATCTGAGGACTGAAGTCACTAAATAATGACATACATTTGAATTTCAGACTTCAAATCCTTCAGAAAAATGTATGCTAAAACAAACCCTGTTACTCTAGCAACTGTATAAGTTTATAAGTGCAATATTTAAAACATGTCCCTTTTTTGGGTCTTTGCCCCCGCCCCCCATTTTGTTGGGCTTTGTGGAGATTTCTTGCACTAACAGGTTGAGAGGTATGCCTATCATTACTCATACTCTGACGCACAATGCACTCAGAGTCAGTACATGCAGTTAGTAGGGATAAGGAGATGCAACCCACCACAACAGAGGTTGGGGAGGGCTGTCTATAAAAAAGCTTTAAACATGTAAAAGCAAACTTCATAAATGTCGGGTTTACTCATGGAGCTAAAATTGATTTTCCTCTGTTTGTGGCTTTCTGGTTTATGACCTTAAACTTGTAATAGGGAGTAGAAGAACACTGTTGTGGTTTGCAGTGAAGATACGACAATATGATGCTACTGACTGACGTTAGGATGCATCATGGAGAAGGGTAAAAGCAATGACAAAGCTACAACAAACTCACACGTATCTAATTGCTCTATAGTTAAAGTAAAGAAAAGGCAGCTTACATGCATTGCAGAGAACCCAGTACTAAGTAATTTTCCATTATACCATCCCTAGGGCCTTCTACCTGCCTCATATACCTGGTGCACAGAGAAAAACGATTACATTTAAAAACAGTAAAATACATCATACCAACTGACAACTTACCTTGACATACATGCTGATTTTCTTTTCTTAATCACAGGCTTGCATATGGGATTGCTTTAACAAAACCATCACGTTTATGACTACAACATGGTTGTAGTAGGCCATAATGAGGCAGGACACCTGGGAAATTGACAGTAATATGCAAAATACAGCTTTTACCCAGGTTACCTTGTAAGTGAAAATGATCTAACTTCAAAGGGAAAGAAATGTTACTTCTTAGTATGATGTTTTTGAATCAATGTACAAGAGACTGCATTTAATAAATGTGCGATACATCAAATCTTATTGCTCAGTCAATGTCCTGTACTCTTGCAAGTCTTGCAAACTTCAGTCTGTAGTTACTAAAATAGAAATATTTTTTAAAACATTCTACCACTGTGTTCAAAATGCAGGCTGCTGCTTTTAAAACCCAATTAAATTCCTACTAAGAAAAAATCTATTAAGAGGCAAGGGAGTGATTTTACTTAAAATTAAAAACACCCTGCAGCTTACCAAAGTACAGTCTAAATGTATTTTATTGCTGAATACTTTTAAGCATGACATTAGCCACAGCAAGATGAGAAGGAAATAAAAGAAATGTTATACAGACATAGATATACGTATTCCACTAAAAGGGAATTTCATCCAGTTCATATTCTGCTGAGACATTCAAACAACTGAAGGACTAGCAGGGCTTTACTTGGTTCTTCATACAAGTACTTTTCTTTCATACTATATACATGCCTTACAGTTGGAACAAATGACATCTACCCTTAAATGCAGTATTAGTCACTGCAGAAATCCATTAGAAAAATAATGCCCAGAAAGAAATGATGGACTGCTGTAAACCACTGTGCTACTAGTCACATGTTTTGTATGAGTCTTCTGAAGTGTACATACATCCCTGAGTTTTGGAAAGGAAGTAAGCAGGGAAAATGTATATACTTTATTACTTCTTTCTTTAACAGTTTACTGGATCACAAATGAAAGGAGGGGAAATACAACTATTTAAGTCTAGATATTGATTTAATACATATCAAGAAATCATGCAACTCTAAGAAAACTGCAGTCTGTATGGTACAAAGTTTTGCTAAAATCACCTTTATTTATTTATTTTATTTTTCAATTGTTTACCGGGAAAGTCTGACTGGACACAGGTCCGTTTTCAGCGGAGGTCCGGGGAGAAAAGCTCCACAAATATTACACTACATTAGTTAACATTACCATGTATACAAAACATTAGTTAACATTAGCATGATACACAAGCAGTATTCATGCAGACAGCTAGACAATTAGTTACATTACATCAGTAATATTCACAAGGTACAAGATATTCCAACTCACAGTACAGTATGTTAGCTGAATGCAGTTAAAAACAATAGTTTGATATGAGTTTTATTTGAGTATCTGCTAAAATCTGAGCAAAAGGGTAAGACAGTAGAGAATACTTTAATTTCTAGCTTTGTGTCACTAAACTATTAGAGGTTGAGAACAATGGTGATTATTTGTGAGAGTATTAATAGCAGTGAGTTGATTTGGTCTAGCTTGAGGGAAGACATGAACATAGCCAGTTTTGCATAAAATGGGATTTGATGTTTTTTTTTGAAGAGGTAAGGTGAGGATGTTGAGGTTAGGTGATCGGGTAGGAGGTTCCAGGTTTTTGCAATGCAGTAGGCATAGAGTGATTTGCCAGCTTCATTTTTGTGCTTGGTGACAGTTATGTGGTTTTGTTGTGTTGATCTTAGGTTTCTGGAGGGAGTATACGGTTGAATTAATTGTTGCAAGGCTGGGGTTTTGAAAGGAAGGTAGTAGAGCTTATGGACAGTGGTAAGTTGGTTGAGTAGGAGAATTTGAGGTAATTCAAGCCAGCTGAGTTGTCTAAGGGATAGGCAGTGATGGGACCTATGAGTGGCTTCATTAGAAAATTTGGCAATTTTGTTGTAGCATGATTCAATTTTGGAAAGTTCTGCTTGGTGAAGGTTTGTAAAGATTGGGGAGGCATAAAGAAGTATAGATTCATAGGTTCATAGGTTGGTACTAGGCTATCAGCCCTAGGGCCTATACAAGCCTAGCCATAACAATTCCCTGGCTATTTCTTCCCACATTATTTACTTTCCTGGACCCCTGTCTAGCAGGGCGACTGACGTGATCCCTGGGGTGAATTTCCTTTCTCCCATCCAATCGTCAAGGTTCCTCTTGAAGAGGTCCAAAGAGGCACTCTACTTGACATGTATGGGCAATCTATTCCAGAGTCTGGGGAGTCTCTGGGTCAGGAACCTATCCCTCCAGCATGTTTTGTTTATTGTGATGACAAGGTTTAGATCACTGGAGCGTGTAGCTCTGAGGGATTGGGATTTCTTTAAGTGTAGCATGTCCAACAGCTCTGGGTTTGACATGGCCTTGTATGTTAAGCAGAGATCACCTCTGAGTAGACGATATGCTGCAGAGTATAGCTGGAGTTTTTTAAGGCGGTCAACATAGGGCATCTGCTTTAGGCCTGTGATTCTTTTAGTGAGGTATTTCTGAGGCCTTTCCAGTTGTTGCAGATGTCTTGAGAGGTACATACCAAATGGGGCGTTGTATTCTATAATGGGTCTAATGAGGGATGAGTACAGTGGGACAATGACCTCCTTTTTTCCTGGATGAAAAGCCCTTCGTGATGAGGTGTGCCACATAGAAGGATTTTCTGACTGTTGTGGCGATGTGGTTATCGAAGGTGAGACCACTGTCCACCTGTGTTCCTAAGTCTCTTATCACACTTTCTGTGTTTAGTGTACTGCCACCTATATGGTAATTCATGGATACATGTTTTTTCCCAAAGGGGATAACAATACATTTCTTGGCATTGAGCTTGAGCCCATGGCTCTGGCACCAAGCATCTGTTTCTGTAAGATAGATAGCAAATGAGTTCTAGCTATGGCGGCTTTTGTGTGTCTGGTCATGTAGTTGTGGTTTCTATAAAAGAGTCCGATCTTTTTATTGACTTTCTTGATTGTTTGAGAAATATGGATGTCATATTTAAGTTTATTGTCAATTTCTACTCCTAAGAGCTTGGTGTGTGGTGTAGGAGTACTATTAGTATTGTCTTTGGATATTATTGAAAGGTTTTTGTTTATGGGGGGGGGGTCTACTTGGACTGAAAAGAACAAGTTTAGTTTTTTTTTGGGTTAAGCAGTAGTTTGATGCCTCAGCTATCGCAAAATCAAATCCTGTCACAATACTAAGGACACAGCTAGTCTGTAAAAAACATTTTTAATCTTATTTTGCCCAAACCCTACCTGGCACACCACACTAAAAAGATCCCTCACAGAAGGTTACCTGCCTTTCTTTGCAGCTATTCAAATAGTTAAGGGTCACCATTAATGTCTAAATGATCCTCCTCTTCTTGGCCTCTTCATATTGCTCCATCCTGATCCCCAGAGGTTTTTACGCTCATCTTTGGCCTCCCTTTTTAAGACTATACTCAGTCCTGTTACTGCAACATGTGTATGTGTGTTCATACATGAGAGAGACAAACTGACAGTGACAGATATTGAATATGTGAGGGTCTGCTGCTAGATAAATGAAATATTTTACATTGTGGATTTAGGGAACAAGTTTTGTGGTGGCTGGTGAAGCTAAAGGACACAAAACTCAGTAAATATACCTTATTCATGTAACAGCATATACCCCTATACTCCACTTACCTGTTTTTCAGCATTTTGTATTTTGGTTTACTGATTTCTTGCCATTTCAGTTTTGTAGAGCTGAAACCACATATTCCATTTATCGAATTTGTGTCCATTCAGAGGTTCTTTATATTAACTTAAAAAAATGAATTTATGGAAAAAACAGCAAGTGCAAAATTCACACAAACACACACACACACAACAGCACTCAGTTTACAGATAGTTAAATGATGAACAACTTGAATAACTTTTATATTCATATTACCTTGCTATCATGTTTTTAAGTTATCCACATTAGTTTAAGAAATCTATAAAAATTAATTTGCGTGTATTGTTTGTTCATTAATAAAAATACAAGCTGAACACTTCTATACATGAAAATCAATTTAATTCACACATTTTACATGTTGAAAGACTTATATACTTACATCATTAACAAATAAAATCCTAAAAACAAAACTGACTCAATAAAACAAAAAACAGTCAAGGATCTTCTCCAAAAAAAGGTTTATAAAACCACAAATGTAAATCCACAAATACAAAATTAGCGCCTTCATACACAGCCAATGTGTGAACTTCATCTTGTTTCATTTTGTAGTTATTTACCTTTGTTAAAATGAATCCTTGTTTCTGTCATTCTTTATCAGACGGTCTGCATATAAAAATGCTGATCATATCAAAATAATTTTGTTGACTTCCTGCTTGTTTTGAATATAATTGTAATTACAACACAAATGTGTCTGTTTCAGTTTTTTATGGTTATGTACATTTTCGGTGTGCTAAGTATTGCCACAGTAAATGTGAATGTGGTGAGAATTCCTGCTGTAACTGTAATTATGTAAATGAGTTCTTAGACCTGATGATGTTTGTAGGCTGCTGATATTTTACTGATAATGCTGGTAAAGTGAAAATACAGTTCATGATGATACTGAGAGAGCAGTGCTGAATAAAATTTTTAGCAGTGGACCTGATAGCTGTTGTTATCACGCCATGGCATACAGGCCTATGATAAGGATAAATGTGGAGTATGTTAGAGATGGATGTTTGATTAAGTAACATAGCTTGTACTATTCACACAGGGAAGAAGTCATGTGAAAAGTGACTTTACTAATCAACACAAAACATGTTGTCTACACGTACAATGCAACATAACTTACATTGTTTTATGCACTCCCATTTTGTTATTAAGTTTGTTGTTTTGGACTTGTTTTCCATTATAACTACACTATGCTGTATTATTAGTAATGCAGCATTTTATGAGTACACCGCATCACAGGCAGAGTTTTTTTTTTAATTTGCTGGAATTTTTTAACTAGATGAGTGTAGTTTTGGACAAGGAGGGTATACCTTGTATTTTTTATGAGATATTTTCCTCCTGAGTTTCAGAGTTGCCAAATATGGGGGTGTGGGGATTGGGGCTAGTATTCTTTTTATTTATTTTTAAATTTCTTACCTTATAGTTAATTTCTTTTTACAATGCAGTCCAGTAGGTTTAAGGATTAGTCCGGATGGCAGGATCTATATGAGGTGGTGCCTTAGAGTTCATTTCAAGCAATGATTCATCCCTGTTCTGTGGACATATTTCAGTGCTTGGTGAAACAAACAGATGCTCGTGGTGAGATCAATCACCAAGAGAAAAGATTTCCAGCAAGGAGATGGCTGCTTGATAGCTGAGACTGACTTTACAGTATGTTAAAATTTATGTAGGATTTCCAAGGCATATGAAACTACTTACTGTAAAGGAGCCTTTTTAGTGTATGAACTAGATATAGCTCTTTTGTTAGATTTACTGACTAAAAGGAAGGGATAAGTAGGCATGTCTATTGAAAATATATTGCTGCTCTGTATAATATGTACACACTTTTTATTTACTTATAGGTTTCTCTTTTAGATTTGCTGCTGTGTACTTCAGTAAGAGCAGACAATTCCTTCTTAGGGGTCTATATCATATCATCAAATGCTTAATTTATTGAACACCTAATCGTCAAACCCTAATCGCCAAGCTACCTATTCACCAAATGACTTATACATTGAACTGGAAATCATGGAAATGTTTTAGTTGGCTAACACTGCAAAAGGTAAACTTTTTTTACATTTCTGTAGGGAGGCTGTGCCCCCCTGAAAATTAAATATACCAACTCCGAGATTGCATTACAATAAGGTAATGGGTAAATCACAGCCAGTCGACATGTCAAAAACACAATCTTTTTTCAGGATGGCCAAGTAAAATCTTTTGATGATTTCCAACTCGATGATTAGGTTGTTCAGTGATCAGGTAGTTTGGGGAATAGGGTTCAACTATTAGGAGTTCGATAAATTAAGTGTTCGACTGCTGGTTATCAGAGAGGAACCCACCCATTTTAATTTTCGCCTCCGATAACTCATATATCATCCTAATCAACCTTATAATTTATCAGGAATGCAAATGCTTCAATTGTCCGGCTCATAAACTCCCAGCTTTCTCTGCATCAAGTCTCAATAACAACAGTGGTATTTTCCTACATTTTGCTTCCCTGTGGATCATCATTATTCTGTTAATGTTGTCAAATGTTTGCCTCTCCTCCACAAAACCACACTGATCCATACCTACCAGTTTTGGTATCACCTTTGCCATCCTTTGGCCACAATAGACATAAACACTTTATAAAGACCAAATTACCACCGTAACAGCTACAAACAAATGCAATCTGAGGGTCATACTGCTCAATGCTAGAAGACTAAATCTCAAAATGCACTCGTTCGAAGCACTCCTTAAAATGGAGAACATAACATTTGTGCCGTAACAGAGACCTGGCTCAAGGCAAGAGAAAGCAATCCTGCACTACCAGGCTGTAACTCATTTCACACCTTTCGGCCCCAGAACTTTGACTGAAGCTCCAAAGGTGGTGGTATTTCCATATTCATAAAGGATGCACACACCTCCAGACTAGTAGCCCACCATAACTCATCTGTGATACTTCAAGTGCAGCTAACACTGGGTAAGACAGCGATTCAGGTTGTAGCCTGCTATAGGTCCTCAACCATGTCCCAAGACTCACACTCCACATTCCTAAGCACCCTGGAGAATATTAGGGTCCAACCTAACATTCTCATTATCGGCGACTTCAACTACCCCTCCATTCATGTACCAATACACTTGCCCAACATTTCCTGGAATTCATTAATTCCAATGCCCTGGACGAGCTCATTCTAATCCCCACTAGAGGTAGTAACATCCTGGACCTGGTTATTACTAACATGGGAGCCATTGTTCTGCACCAATAGTCAACTCCTCCCTGGTTAGATCCAACCACAAACTAATCACCTTGGAAATCCACATCCCTCTCACCCCCGCAAAGGTAACCACCACAAAAACTTCTCCAAAGCTATGTTTGGGCTCCTAAAAACAGAGGTGGCTAATTTCATGGCACCCATGAAAATGGAGATCAGTTGCATGACCGCCGAATCATACACCAATGCACTGTATGAACACGTACACAAATGCATGGATCTCGCCATACCCAACAGAACCAAGACACTCTCCTCAAAAAAAAGGAAGCCAATCTGGTGGTCCCCTGCCATAAACAAACTCTACAACAGAAAGAGGAAACTGATGCAGAATAAGGTGAAGTCCCAAGACTGGATAAACTCCCTTATCAGCCTCAACAAAAAGTTGAGATCCCTCTAAAATCGTCTAAAGCGATGAAAACAGAATTGCAACAGATAGTAAAGAAAACCACAAGGCCTTCTATAGTTATGTAAAGAATCTCCACGGCAATACCCAGATTTGCTCTGAGCTACTGCACAATGGTACCTCCTATACCGAGCCAACTGATATTGCCAATATACTGGCTGACAGATTCAGTGTCAACTTTACCCCTCTCCACACCCCCAAGGGATCAGTCACAATACCAGTAGAGTGCCAGGCACCCAGTATTACGGCTGCACAGGTTAAAACCAGAAATACAGCTTCTATGGGACTTGACAATATCCCTGGCAGTGTTCTACATGAACTACAGAGTGAACTGGCACCTCATCTGTGTGCTCTGTCCCTACCAAATGGCGCACTGCTACAGTCATCCCTCTTCACAAAGGAGAAGTGACTGCAGACCCTGGGAACTATCGCCTCCATTAGCCTGACGAGTCTGATATGCGCATCTATGGAACGCATCGTCATGGACCTAATAAACAAGGATATGGGGAATCTCCAAACTCTGAATCCCACACAGTTTGGTTTTGTGAAGTGTAGATCATGCCTGCTCAACTTGGTTGACTTCCCTGAGTCAGTCACCAGAGCTGTGGATGAAGGCAAGGTGGTTCATACAGCCTACCGTGACCTGGCCAAGGCCTTTGATACTGTTCCCCACTCAGGAAACATAGAAAAACTCACTAAGCTAGGCATCAACCCCTACATCACTAGGTGGGTTGCAAATTGAATCACAGGTAGAACCCACAGTGTGAAAGTAGCTGACTCTGAGTCAGACTGCTGACCAGTCACGAGTGGAGTCCCACAGGGCTTGGTCCTGGGTCCTCTCCTGTTTCATATCTACTTCTCTGAAGTCCAGGCCAACATGAAGGAACTCTGGCTGACAAAGTTCGCAAATGATTGCAAGTTGGGAGCTATTATTAACTCCCTGAGTGATGTTGACATCATACATAAAGGCCTCACTGAGATAAACGACTGATGTCAGAACTACGGCCTTAAGCTCAATACCAAAAAATGTGTTGTCATCCCCTTTTGGAAAAACCTGGTTCCCATGAATTACCACATCGATGGTAGTCCACTGAACACAGAAGGAGTTATAAGAGATCTGGGAACACAGGTGGACAGCAACCTCTCTTTTGACTACCACATTGCCACTGTGGTTAAAAAGTCCTTCTATGTGGCACATCTCATTACTAAGGGTTTTGCATCCAGGAAGAAAGAAGTTATTGTCTCCCTCTACTCTTTCCTCATTAGACCAATCATGGAGTACAATGCCCCATTTGGCATGTACCTCACTAAACACTTGCAACAACTGGAAAGGTCATAAAAGTACCTCACAAAGAGGATCCTAGGCCTTAAACATTTGTCCTATATGGACAGACTAAAAAAACTCCAACTATTCTCTGTCTCATATCGCCTGCTTTGATTTACAAAGCCATGTCTGACCCAGCTCTGTTAGAAATGCTACATCTAAAGAAATCCCAATCCCTCTGCACCACATGCTCCAGAGACCTCAACCTCATTACCACAATCAGCAAAACATGCTGGAGGGACAGAGTCATAACCCAGAGACTGCCCATGCTATGGAATATACTTCCCATACATCTCAAGCAGAGCCCCTCACTGGCCCTTTTCAAGAGAAATCTTGATGACTGGATGGAAAACAGAAAATTCTCCCCAGGGAACACTCCAGTGGCTTACTTGACAGAAGCACTAGGAACTAAGTTCGGGTGGCACAATGCCAGGGTAATCCTATGGGCTAGGCTTGTAAAGGCCCCACGGCCATTAGCCTAGTACACACCTATGAACCTATAATTATGGTTTAGGATTGAAATGGGCCTGTATGAAGCTGGATCTGATGGGTCTTTACCTTCTTTAGGTATTACAGCCACCATTGGTTCCTTCCAGGATGTTGGTGCTTCTCCTTCTAAAATACTGTTAAACAAAACCTTCTAGATCTTTATCAGTTTTTACCCTCCTAGCTTCCAAACATCCACAGGAATACTATCTATTCCTAGAGACTTTCCTGTAGATTAGTTATATATCACCATTTTTATCTCATCCGCTCCTATCCTGTCAGTAATTGAGCCTCATCTGCCTCCAACCTTGGCATATTTAATTCTTCCATAAACATTTCCATTTGTAACTTTTCTTGATTTCCCTTTTTGTCTACTTTACACAAATGTTCATACAATTTCCAAAATATTTTAAAGTACCTCTACAGGATCTCTTATCTTTTTTGTTATAGGCTCCCTAAGCTTGGCAACAACCCTTTCTACTTCCTGTTTCCTGAGTCATTGTGCTAAAAGTTTTTGTGCTCTGCTCTAGAGTTATTATCAGAAAAACAATTGCTTAACAGCAAGCTTTCTAAACTCATGCATATTAACGGTAATCCTTTATTTTCTGTTTAGCTTCCTGCAATTGCTCCTCTTCTTGTTCTGTGAAATTCATCCTGTTCTGCAGTACTTTAACCTTTGTCAGTGCCTCCAAGTAATTCTTATTACTTCATAACCACATCACTCTTTCTTTTATTGCCACCCTAATTTTAAACTCCACTTTAATTTTACCCCAGTTCATAGCTATATTTTAAGAAGAAATTTCTAACTTCTCTAACAACTCCAGAATGATTTCCACTACCCATTCTTTAAATTCCTCCCTTTTCAACAGATAGGTGGGAAAGCATCAGTGATTAATTTTTATTTTAGTTATTATTGGCACGTGATCTGAAATTGTTATTGGATGCATATCAAACTTTCAATTAAAATCCACATGTTCCTGTGAAATACAAGTTCTGTCTAGACTAACCCAGTTTTTGTATCTTGGGGAAGAATATGCAAATGCACTCCAAACTCCTACTACTGAATTCAAATATTTTCATAAATTTCTTCAAAACTCTATCCTCCTTTGTTATATTTTCCCTTCTGGGCCCACAAGACACATCTTCACTGCTGCAAATCAAATTCCAGTCCCACCTATAAGTAATATTCCTTGCTGAAAGCTGATTATTTCTACAGAATTTTTTTTAAGCTCCATTATAGACGTTTTAGGTGGAATATAAATACATGCCAGTGTAATCCTCCTCCCTTGCCAGTAGCCCCTTAGTGCTACAAATCTACTAATATTAGCTTTTTTATCCTCATCTTGGGGTTCCTCTTGCAATTACTATAAGTACTTCTTTTTCATTTGTCACAGGTAACCTTTCTTTAACAAATTCACATGCTCACTTCTTTCCAAATGTGTCTCCTGTAGCATAGCTGTTTGCACTTCACATTTTTAATATAGTTCACTACTCTTTCTTTTTTGTATGTATTTGTGAGACCATTTACATTTAAATATAATACAGAAAGGTCATTATGTTAAAAAGTTATTACTGTGACGACCGCGCTCTGGCCCAGCAATCAAGGAGCCCCAATCCTCACCACTAACACCAGGGAGTTCGTCTCCTAGAAGAGGAAGGGATAACTAATGCATACAGTAAAGTACAATTTCCCTTAAGTGCACACAGAGATCACAGTCAGTCTGGGGCTGGTTGCTCCCTTGCTCTCCAGGTCCCCAATAAGACTCCCCACTGGCACTGCTATAGGGTCCAGATCTCAGCCTAGCTGGCAAGCTAACCTCCAGTACCCGCTCTGTCCAACCAGTGCTTCGTGTCTCTGCCCAGGTAGCTGACACACACCCTTTGAGATAAGTATTTATACAACTTCACAGACACCCCTGGGAAAGGCTGACAGATTCTCTAGCTGTGCTTCTTTACCCAGACTATACGGTAGTAATTCCTGCCACCACCAGCTTAATAATTATCAGCTACCCAAAGGCCGTTGAAAGGGTGTACAATTATTACTGTGCAATATTATCCAATTGGTAATGTGACTATTCAGTCTAAGGCTTATTAGAGTGGCCTATTAAGATAACCTCTATAAATATGCAATGTACTCTAGAGCTTACTTCTCTACACAAAGCAGCCACATGTAAAGGTTTTTAAAATATTTAATAATAAATAATTAAAACACAAGACAATACAACTACAACACAGAGATATCTAAGAGTTCAGAGATCACACAGAAACCTAAAATAATACAGTAGGACAGGTCTGATGTAAAAAAAAAACACAATGTAACTTTCTAATCTTTAGCTATTTTTAAGAGAAAACACAGTGATATAATCCTACTTACATACATAAAGAGCATAAGCTGTACTAGGGCTGATGGTCCAAGACAAATGCTTTCAGTCTCTCTCAACAATAGTTTTTAAAACACTAACAAACAGCTCTGCTAAGGTCCTCCCAAATTACATCATGTTGACACTTAGGTTTTCCCAGTATTCACATTACATCATTTTGACACTTAGTCTGGAGTTCCCAGGCAAACAAACTGCATTATTTAGCAAGCTAACACCTGCTCAGGAAACTACAAAATTAAAAGAGATTTCACATGTAAATTATTCATTAAGTTAAGACAATAGATAGAATGGGTTCAGCCAGACGCTTAGGCACCATTTTTTAGATAATTGTAACTTCAAAGAACATTTGAAATGCTTGGCTTGATTTTACTTACAGCCGATGGCAATGTTGCAACAATCTTGAAGTTCACATTTTACAGTGTTTTCTTATATTTAAGAACACACGCCTGTATTTTACATTTATTTATACAAATGATAGAATTATGTATCAAATTCTATTTGACTAGGCTAGCAGCCTTCACCCATCTTTCCCCAATCTTCACAATTACTCCCACTTTTTACGTTTAATAGCTTTTTAGTTAAGTGTATAGTTCCAGCTTTTGTTACATGCATACTCTAATATTTGGCAGGTTGATCTTTTACACAGTTGTTTCTTGTCATATCCATTTGAGCCTATATCACATGTTACAAAACCTTTTTTTATGATTGAAAGTGCTAGAACAACATCGAAAAATAAACAAACACACCCAATACACCCCTAAAACCTATTAACTTAACACTAGCATACAAAACAATGCACACCTTCAAATGTTGAAGTTTTCCCTCCTAATAGGAACAGCTGTCCCAAACTGAAAGCCACACTCATAGACTTGGATTAACTTAAAAGTAAGGTTATCCATGCTAAGATGCATGGTACAGCCTGTGCTTCTGCTAAGTGCTATCTGCTTTTGTCTTATCTTTATTACACTCATACACTAGAAAACACTTGAATGCTTTCAGAAAACATCATCTCCTAGCAATTGAAAGAAAGAAGTATTCTGTTTGTATTGGTTTTTATCAGATTGCCTCCATGGAGACATGAGAACCAGATACACAGCTGCTTCTACAAGCACTAATTTACTAGGAGAAAACTTTTTATTATATTCAATGTTCTTTTTTATATATTTGCTATCTCTCAACATGCGTTACTAGATCGAGCCAAGGGCCTTAATCCATTCTTCCCCTATGCAAGGGTGAGAAAAAGCACATCAAATGTTCTTGTATCACACTCTTTTGACCACATTTTCTTCCTTTTTACATTGCATTACCTAGATTTCTTAAAACTAAACAAATAGAAAGAAAGAAGGGAAATATAAAAAGGTACCTGTTTACTTTAGTATCCTCATTACACTTGAAAATAATTGAGAAAGCTTTACTATTAATGCTTTGTATTACCATATTTCTTTGTCCATTTCTGAGTTGCTGGTTTTATTCTTGTTGATCTCCAGCTCCCAAATCCAGTCTCTGGTTCATTTCCAGTGTACTCACGGTTCTTCTAGTCACCTCTTGTGCTTTTTTCTGTCTCTCAGGCATTTTCCACTGAAACCTTGGAAAAGGTTTCACTGGCACAATCTCTTGGTAGACTTTATACAGAAGAACAAGAAGCAGAATCTCCTGTTTCATTGCTCAGTTTTTGTTGGGCAAACTTTTGTATTTCCTCCTTAGCAAGTTCTGCACCAAAAATGATTCTGTCCCTCCAGGAAAGAATATTCTACAAATAGCTGGGTATAGCAGCTTGAATCTCACTCCTGCTTCTCAACATTCTCTGATTAGTCAATAAATTTACTCCTCCTCTGTCTGGTGTACAGTGAATAATGATTTTCCACAAACACTCTACTGTCTCCTACTTTTAGTACTTTAACGTTCTGCCACAGTTTTATCAGAATCAACACCTTCTGCTGGTAGGACTGCATATTTAGTATTAAAGGTCTAGGTTGCTTTCTTGTGGCCAGGTTTGGAGCGTGCACATGATGTGCACTTTCAATTAATAACTGCTGTGGAATACCAGGACAGTTGTTTGTTTGTGCTTTCATAAAATTAATGCATCTGCTCCTTCCAGCTTCCCTGGTACAGCAGAAAATCTCAGTTTTTTTCCTAAGTGCTCTATCCTCTAATTCCATTCTTTTTTGAAACATCTCTTCTTGAGCAGTCTCATATTCAGCCAGCCTTTTCTTCATTTCGACCTTTAATCTTTGCAGTTTTATCACCCCACCTGAATATCTCTTTAAAGCTTCTTCCATTTTTTCCAGCCTTTTGTTAGTTGATATACTCCTTCAGTGTTTCATTTATTTTCATAGGGTCATAGGTCTTTACTAAGCTAATGACAAGAAGGGTCTTTTTAAGCCTAGCCATGCCTTTTTTTCTCTAGGTTACTAGAAGTCATGTCTTGCATGAAAGCTGGAGCTTATACTGCTTTTTGCTGACAGCTGCAGAGTTCTTCCCAGCCAGTGTTTTTAATCATGTTTTGCTATTGATTTTCTATCAGGTTCTCTGAATTTCTTTTTTGCAGACATCCAGGGAGTGCATTTTCTATCCAGTTACTGAAATTTATCCAGAAATATGAGTTTACTGTCTCTCTCTGCTGAGTTTCTGTTTTCACACTGGGAGAGCTGAAATTAAGCTGTTATTCAATGTGCAGCCTTCTTGAAAGTTTTTATAGTTTGAATATTTTTTTCCATTAAGCAGTGAAACAAAATGTATGAATCAAGAAATAACAGAACTGTCCATTTACCAAGTATAATGACTAAATGCAACCAAAGGGTCACACATATCAAGTGTCCTGATCTTCACCTAATATTTTTGCCTGTTCGTTATAAAATTTGTGATTTTCTGGCAAATCATTGAGGAATGAAGGCATTAAATAATGACAGAGATTTGAACTTTAGACTTCATACCCTTCAGAAAATGCACGATAAAACAAAGCCTGTTATTCTATGAAAATTCAGGTTTATAAGAGCAATATTTAAAAATGGCACCTATTTTAGGCATTTGTTCCCCCATTATTTTTAATTTGAAATTTATAGGTTCATAGGTAGGTACTAGGCTATTAGCCCTAGGGCCTATACAAGTCTAGCCAAAAGGTACCCTGGCTTTCGCCACCCAAGAAAATTATTTTCCTGTGCCCCTGTCAAGCAGAACCACAGAAGTGATCCCCGGGGTGAATTTCCTATTACCCATCCAATCATCAAGATTTTTCTTGAATAGTGTTAATGAGGAGCTCTGTTTGACAAAGATACATAGTCTGTTCCAGAGTATGGGAAGTCTCTGGGACAGGAATCTATCCTTTCCAGCATGTTCTGTTTATTGTGGTGACAAGGTTTAGGTCCCTAGACCATGTAGCTCGGAGGGATTGGGATTTCTTTAAGTGGAGCATGTCCAACAGCTCTTGGTTTGACATAGCTTTGTATGTTTGGCAGAGATCGCCTCTGAGTAGGCGATATGCAACGGAGTAAAGCTGGAGTTTTTTGAGACGGTCTGCGTAAGGCATCTGTTTGAGGCCAGTAATCCTCTTTGTGAGGTATTTTTGCAGCATTTCCAGTTGTTGTAGATGTCTTGTGAGGCACATACCAAAAGGGGCGTTGTACTCTATAATGCGCCTAATGAGTGATGAGTAGAGGGGACAATGACCTCTTTTTTTCTGGATGAGAAACATTTTGTGATGAGGTGTGCCACGTAGAAGGATTTCCTGACCACTGTGGCGATGTGATTATCAAAGGAGAGACTACTGTCCACCTGTGTCCCAAGGTCTCTTATCACACTGTCAGTGTTAAGTAGACTACCGCCTATGTGTAGTTCATGGGTACAGAGTTTTTACCAAAGGGGATGACAATGCACTTTTTGGCATTGAGCTTGAGACCATGTCTTTAACACCAGGCATCTGTCTCAGTGAGGCCCTTTTGTAGGATGTCCACATCATTAGGAGTTTCAATTATGGCTCCTAGTTTGCAGTCATCTGCAAATTTAGTTAGCCAAAGACCTTCTGTGTTAGCCTGTACTTCAGAGAAGTAGATACCAAACAGGAGAGGACCCAAGACTGAACCCTGTGGTACTCCACTTGTCACTGGTCTGAAGTCTGATTTGGAGTCTGCTACTTTCACGGTGTGGGTTCTGTCAGTAAGCCAGTTGGCATCCCATCTTGTGACATAGGGATTTATACCTAGTTTAGTGAGTTTATCTATAATTCCAGAGTGGGGGATGGTGTTGAACGCCTTGGCGAGATCTAGATAGACTGTGTGAACCACCTTACCCTCATCTATGGCTTTGGTGACTACTTCAAAGAAGTCTATCAGGTTTAGGAGACATGATCTGCCTTTTACAAACCCGAACTGTGTGGGGTCCACAGTTTGGAGATCTTCAATGTCTTTGTTTATGAGTTCCATGATAATACATTCCATGGCCTTGCAGACGAGGCTCGTCAGGCTAATGAGGCAGTAGTTCCTGGGGTCTGTTGTGGCCCCCCTTTGTGGAGTGGGATAACTGTCACGGTGCACCATTCAATGGGCACAAAGCCTGAGGTGAGGCTATGACTGAACATGGGACTTAGGTGGGGTGCCAGTTCATTCTGTAGTTCATGTAGAAGGCAGCCTGGGATGTTGTCAGGTCCTATGGGTGCTATGTTCTTGGCTTTGGAGAGTGAAGTTTTTACCTGTGCAGTCGTGATTACAGGAACTTTGCATTCTTCCGGTATAAAGACGGGCCCTTTAGGGGGTGAGAGGGGGGTAAAGTTAGCACTGAACCTATCTACCAGGATGTTGGCAATATCAGTTGGTTCTGTATATTTAATGTCATTGTGCTGTAACTCAGAGCAGATCTGAGTGTTGCCATTGAGATTTTTGACATAGCTATAGAATGCTTTGTGGTTGTCTTTAGAATCAGTGGCAATTTTGTTTTCATAACTAGCTTTGGAGGATTTTATGAGGGATCTCAGCTTCTTACTGAGGCTGACCAGGGAGTTCCTCCAATCATGGGATTTTACTCTTGTTTGCAACAGTTTCTTTCTTCTGTTGTAGAGTTTGTTTATGGCAGAAGACCACCAGATTGGCTTCCTTTTTTGGAGGATAGCATCTTGGTTCTGTTAGGGATAGCACGATCCATGCACTCGTGTAAGTGCTTATAAAGTGCATTTGTGTAGGATTCAGCAGTCGTACCTCTATTGTCCATCTGCATGGGTGTCGTGAAGTTTGCCACTTCTGTCTTAAGAAGCATGAAGTTGGCTTTGGAGAAATTTTTTACGGTTGTTTTCCTAATGGGGGTGGGAGTGGGATGTGGATGTCTAGGGTGATTAGCTTGTGGTCAGATCTGACCAACGAGGAGCTGACCTCTGGTGTGGAACACCAGTCACCCATGTTGGTGATGACCAGGTCTAGGATATTGCTGCCCCTGGTGGGGGTGTGGATAAGTTGACCCAAAGCGTTGGAACTGATGATTTCCAGAAAACTTTGAGCAAAAGAGTTGGTACATGAGTAGTTTTCCCAGTTAATGGTAGGGTAGTTGAAATCACCCATTATTAGAGTGTTGGGTTGTACCGTAATATTTTCCAGTGTATCAAGGAAAGAGGAGTGGGAATCCTGGGGCATGGTGGGGGGTCTGTAGCAAGCTACAATCTGGATTGCGGTTTTGCCCAGAGTTAGTTGAACTTGGATAATCTCAGATGCATTATGCTGAGCAACTAACTTGGAGGTGTGGATATCCTTAATGAATATGGATTTCGTAAACTGAGAGGCATGGCAGCTGGTGTAGAGGATCAAGGCTTTTGTTCCCTGTAGCCGAAGTACAGGGTTTGAGCCTGATTAAATTTTTACATCAATTAACTAAGCATCCCTCTGTAACAAGGGCATTTTACACACACATAAACACACTTCTGCTCTCCTCGTACTTGCATCGGACATTGCTGGTAAAATTCAAGCAGTTCAAAACACAAAGTGGGTTTCCACTTGCAGCACCTGTATCAGATGTTGCTGGTAAAATACAAGTAGGCTCCACTTGTAAATCTGCTGCAGTAAACCATGGTTGCTGCAAGTTAATGTATTAGTCCATAATGCTTCTTTGACTTCTACTCGCCCCAGTGGAAATCAAATCTCCAGTGGGCCCCAGGCAGTTGCCTAGGCTGCCTAGCACTGGATTCAGCTCTGTCTCAAAGCATCTAGAATCCCCATCATTTCTTAGTGCCTAGTGGCCTCCAAATCTGTAGCTTAATGCTGTTATTTCCTTCATAGCTATCAGGGTGTAGTCTTGCCTAGTTAGGATGTGTTCAATGAATGCATGCAGAACAAAAAAATGAAAAAGTAAGACAAACAGTGAAAAAAAAAGAAAAATATATCTGAGTGGTGTGGGTAGGCCAGAATAGGGGGGGGGGGTGATATGGATCCCTTGACCTAAGGTACCAGTTCAGCAAAGGTTAGGCCTAATTGCACTGCTGTAGTACTGAAAACATGAAAGTACTCAGATTCATAAGAGAGTAGATTTCAAGTTTCTGTGAAATTCTATGAACTTTTCGTATAATTTCATGCCATCACATGGATCCCGCTAATGCCATCCATTATGGTGCCA
The DNA here is from genome assembly GCF_019279795.1 of Protopterus annectens. NCBI lineage: Eukaryota > Metazoa > Chordata > Ceratodontiformes > Protopteridae > Protopterus > Protopterus annectens. The sequence continues at coordinate 224,867,453 of NC_056727.1, forward strand.
AATAAAATAAACCACAGCAGTTTATTTGCAAGACAGTTTAAGAGGTGTACAAAATTTCTGGATGCAACTTGCAAATCATTCTGTCATAAATCACTTTCTGCTTCTCTCTCCATGCAATGACATGCAGCACATTATAAAAATACATGAAAAAGAAATACTCAAGAACACACCACCACTTCAGCAACAATCTAGGTTACACTACTTGAGTGACATTACCTGAACTCTTCATACATGAGCATTCAGTTACATGCATTCTTCCAACAGTATGCAACACAGTACCTTAAACAGTTAAATGGTTGGTTAAGTACTCTGCTTCATTACAATGTTACCAGGTACTAGTGTTACAAACAATGTCACCAGGTACTAGTATTACAAACAAGCACCACTTCTAGGTCTTGCTCTGCAGGGGTATTTTATCACCTTATCTTGCAAATTGCAATGCAGAAAAAAAGTGTGAAAAGCAAAAAATGCTAGTAGCACTTAACACCTTATGTATCTTAAAATTATATAGTCGTCCGGACTTGTTGTATACTAAGCTAGAAACACAAAACAGACAATTTGGCAGTATTTCACAGCTAAACCACTTTCTGACATTTCCAGAACTTCTGGTGAATGAACATTTTGTCAGGTATATCACATCACTGCTGTACACGTGATACTGAAATTTACAGGCATCATGCATTTAGAAGTTCTGAAAGCATAAAAATGTCATCACTCGGGGTCCATGGGGCAAGGCTTCCTGGAAAAATTATAAACATGTATATTGAGTCAAAGGATGTTTTCAGAGGAGCCTCTGGGAGAAAAGCTACAAATTAAGGTACAAATAATCATTACAACATTATAAGAGTATAAAAAATAAGATGGTATACAGTTGTACAGGTACATCAAGGTAGAAGATGGTAGAACTGCACATTAAAACATTAACAGCAGTGAAACGTCATTACACTACTGCAACACAAGTGGCAAATTCCTCTGATTTTCAGTATATCGGAAGTATGAAGATGACTTTTTGTTTTGCCCTTTGAAAAACTTGAATTTTATAATCCTATCAAACATTTACCTAATCCATACATGTCATTTTGTCTTACTATGTTCTGTACGAAGTTTTAGATTGAAAGATCTCATTACTTATCAAATGGTGAGCGAGGGGTCCGGACATGAGATGTCAGCAGCATTTTAATAGGCCCAAAATGAATGCAAAAATTTTAAAAAGGGAAGAAAGGTGACTCATAATTCTGGTAACTGGTTTGATTAAATTAATTTATAATTATCGTTTTAATAAAAGTCTTCACACATTTCTTTCTTATACATTCTCCTGAGTGCACCTTAACAAAAATGAGTTGTTTCATATATTACTGCGTATTTTATTTAAAATAAACAGAAAAGTTTCCATTTCTTACACAACCCTCACAGTATCACAGTATGATCGAGTGTAAAGACGGTTACTGCAATACTACGGGGGGGGGGGGTGACAGCAGAAGCAGTCAATTATTGAGAATGACAATCTGATATCAGAAAAGGATAAATATTTCCTCACCCTGGGAATTGTTAGTCTTGCACATCTGTCGACCATCTGCGTTGTTGACCAAACAGTATCAATATTAGGGAGATTTGCTTATTTTAATCACTCCTGTATACCTATCTATCTATCAATATATACAGTATATATACATATAGATAGCTAGACAGATATAGATATACAGAGAGAGAGTGAGAGAGAGAGTGAGAGAGTATGTGTCCATGGGGAGGGATTGTTGTAATGGTTAAGGTGTTAACCTCAGAGATGCAAGGTACAAGGTTTGATTCTGACCTCTGGTTATTGGCTAGGCTTGTCATAGTCTGCAGACTGATAGCTTAATATTTGCCTATGAACCTATTTGCGTATGAACCTATATATATATATATATATATATATATATATATATATATATATATATATACATATATAAAGAGAGAGAGATATAGAGATACATATACACACACACACACACACACACATGCATATTATATAGACAGAGAGAGACACCATCTTTTACTATTGATCAACAATGAAGTTGAATGAAACAAAATATTGTGCAATTTCATTACTAATCCATTACAATGAAAATAAACATCAAAATATAATGATCCCAAATGTACACAATGTATTTATATTTGAGATTATAACTCTCCATACCATTAATATAAAACAAATCTAAAGTTAGCAAATAAATCCTTCAAAAACTACTTTGAACTGATAACCTCAAATGTAAACATTACAATTACATTTGCAATCATCACTCTCCTTACTATAAATACAAAACTAAACACCACTAAATGTTAAACTAAACAAATAAATAAATAAATAAATATTTGTACATGGCGGGCTCTGTCCCCCAACCTCCCCAACATGGGGGCTCTGTTCCAGACCCACAACACCTATATATACTATACTCCACAAATGCAGAATTGTGAAGCAAAAAACACAGGGAATTGCACTATAGCTGATGTTCAGCAACTCATTTTAATTTGGTCAACTGTGCCACTAACATTTTCAACACTCACAAATAAATTAAACAATTAAATTAACTTTCCAATCAAAGAGGTGACATCCATATATCACCAGCTGTATCACCATCACTGTCAACACTTCTCTGCTCAAACTCATCAAATCAAACGAATAAGCTAAACTTGTGTTCAGTGAATTATCAGTGCAGTAGCGTCCATGTACATTTGCAATTATAACATTTTAACATGTAAAGTTTTCCTGAAGTTTAGGGATTCAAATCAGGGGGTGAAACCAAGCAAACCTCTTGTGGGTGAATGTCTTAATTTGAAACTTTTCAAGTATCTGAAATGCTGTTTAGAATGTATTTTTTAGTTAAAGAAAAAAATGAAATGGTAAGCATTGCAATTTGCAGATTAACATTAAAAGCGCATGTCATGATTCTGCCTTTATGTTTTACATAGTTCGGTCTTCAAACACTTGCACATCATTTTTCTTATCTGAATTCAGTTAAACTGTTAGAGACTAGTGTGCATAGTTGTATCACAACTAGACATTTTCCAAGATGATTACTTCTAGGGCAGGAGGCAATCTCCCCGCCTTAAAATGTTATTCTTCCTTGAACACTTTGATGCAAAAAGTAACTTAATACATTGTGAAAAATCTTGCAAAACATGGACACAGAATGCATGTAGCAATGCAAGGTTTGAAAGGAATACAAACCTTCTAAATAGGTCAATAAGTGAATACAAATGTCTGACAAGGGGAAAGTCCTGTTTCCCTTCAGTATCAATGCATTTTAAACCAACCTAAAAGAGGCTCTGACCTTGACAGAGGTCAGTAACAGCATCACCTCAGTAATTCATGCTAACCCTAACCCTTCCTAAAGAGCAGGGAAGGGGGTCTGCAATAGGTTGACCACAGTGAACATCCCTCACTTCCACAAGGAGCAGTAGAGTTAGTAGACTAAATACTGATGATGCTACATTTAATTTACAGTTGGATGAGATGTCCAAAGAGTTTCTGGATAGTGGTTATGATTCTAAACTAGTTTTAGATTTAAAAAATAAAGATTTAGTTAATAGGAAGACAATATTGAAGCCGATTTTTCTTGGGGATGATGTTGGTTCTGTTAACCTAGAATGTTCAAAAGTATGCACTAGGTATCTTACTAGTTATAATACCTTGACTTGTTTTGTAAAACAAGTAATACAGAGGAATTGGGTTGTACTAATGGCCTCTAGTGAGATTAAAGACATTCTTGGTGACAGGCCTTTTTTCTCATATAGAAATATGAAGTCCTTGAAGAATATGTTATGTTACAAAGATTTTTTCAGGCCTGTAGAGAGGACTTTTACCACTAAGCCCTGTACGTATGGCTGTTTGAATTGTTCCTGCTGTTCTGATATTGTGGTTGGTTGCAGTGATAAGTTCAAACATCCTATTAGTGGTAAAGTTTATCAGTTTAATTTTTCTACCACTTGTGTTACATCTAATGTGGTGTACTTAGCTAATTGCGTGAAATGTACTGCATTCTATGTGGGTAAGACAACTAGAAAGCTAAAAGAACGCAACATTGAACACAAATCAGAGATTAGAAGGGCCATTGACAGTAATGTCTTGTATAAGCACATAGTTGATTCAGGTATTGAACATAGATTCTCCTTTAGAGTTATTGATGTAATACGGCCTCCTGCCAGAGGTGGTGATAGTGGTAATTTACTTGAATTAAAAGAGTATAAATGGATTCTTAGGTTGAACTCTGACCATTTTCCAGGTTTAAATAATATGATTACCTTGAAACCGGTTCTTGTTAAATTGCAACATACTAGGTTGCGATAATGTTATGTTTTTTCTAATTTTTCTAATTTTTCTAATTTTAATGATTTGTTTTATATACTTGTGGTCACATGATTTTTGGACTGCTGGTCATGTGACTTCAGTGACCTGTATTTAAACCATTTGGTTTTTAGATTTGTTTGCATTAGTATTGAGGAAGGATTTTATCCGAAAGCTTTGCTATTATAAAGTGTGTTTTTCTCAGTTCTGGTTGTTATTCATATTTTCTTGCAGCTTGTTTTTTTGCCCTTACAAGCTTAGCCAAGAATTTAGCCCATGTTCCAACAAGTCATCACCTGATGCCACTGTCCAGCAGGGACAGAGGTGGAATCCCAGGGGTGTATTTTCTGTTCCCCATCCAGTTATCCAGGTTGCTCTTAAAAAGGCTTAACGATGTACTCTGCTTGACGCGAAGAGGGAGTCTACTCTGACATACAAAGCAATCTCAGACCCCGCCTTGATGGGACTGCTGCATATCCGCAAGTCAAGCTCCACTTGAGTAACCAGCATTCACGACCTCAACCTGATCTGTGACATCAACAGGGCTTGGTGGGACAGATTTGTTTCCCATAGACTTCCCCTTTTGTGGAGTAGACTCCCTCTTCACGTCAAGCAGAGTACATCATTAAGCCTTTTTAAGAGCAACCTGGATAACTGGATGGGGAACAGAAAATACACCCCTGGGATTCCACCTGTGTCCCTGCTGGACAGTGGCATCAGGTGATGACTTGTTGGAACATGGGCTAAATTCTTGGCTAAGCTTGTAAGGGCCTCAGGGCCAATAGCTTTATAACTTCCTAAGACCTCTGAGGAGTCTGTAGGAGACTGAGTAGAGGGATAGGGCCTTTAGCCTATCTGTGTAGGGTAAATGTTTGAGGCTCTGGATTCTCCTGGTGAGGAACCTCTGTGGTCTCTCCAGCAGCTGCATGTGCTTTGTGAGGTACATACTGAAGGGGGCATTGTACCCAATAATGGGTCGTATAAGGGTAGAATATAGGGATGTTATGACCGCCTTGTCCCTGGATGAGATACCCTTACTTATGAGGTGGGCCATGTAGAAAGCTTTCCATACAATGTAGGCAATATGGTTTTCAAAAGTCAGTTTGCTATCAACCTGAGTGCCCAAATCCCTCATGGCTGACTGCGTGCTTAGGACCTTATTAATCTGATCATTTGTTGGGGTGTCACTCTCTCCAAAGGGGATGATGATGCATTTTTGGCATTCAGTTTGTGGCCATGTTTCTGGCACCAGCCATTTGTTTGGGTGAGTCCATCTTGGAGGATGTCCACATCGCTAGGGGAACTGATGATAGCACACAGCTTGCAGTCATCTGCAAACTTGGTCAGCCATAGCCCACTGGTTTTGGCCTGCACCTCAGAAAAGTATATCCCAAACAACAGAGGCCCCAAGACCAATCTGTGGGATACACTGCTCATTATGGGTCTACTGCTTGAGGTGGCTTCCCCTATTTTGACTAGGTGGGTTCTATCAGTGACCCAGTTTGCTAATCATCTGGTAACATATGGATTGATGCCTAGTTGAGAAAGTTTATTTATTATAACTGAGTGGGGAACAGTATTGAAGGGTTTGGCCAGGTCAAGGTAGGCGGTGTGCACCGTCTTCCCCTCATCCATGGCTTTGGTGACTGTCTCAAAGAAGTCAATCAAATTTAACAGGCATGACCTCCCCTTGACGAAACCAAACTGTGTGGGATCGAGTGTTTGGAGGTTGCCGATGTCCTTGTTAATGGGGTATGAGTCATTATCTCTCCAGTATCTACCAGGGAGATCAATCACCCTGTGTCCCTCTGACTAGACACACCCCTCACCCTTATACACCATTAATTGACTGGGCCATAACCATTTGCTCCTCCCCCTATCCCTCCCTATCTCCTGTGATGGGGTCACTAACAAAACTCTGGCCACCTTGTTCAGAGTCAGAGCTCTATCACTGTGTGCCATACAGCCAGGATTGCCTCTTTTTTTGTACTGAAAACAGTACGAAATAACATATGAGCCTACTCTGTTCCAAAAGGATCTCAAAGATGTCTCTAATTTTACAAAGCTTTCACACCTCTTTCACTCTGTCTGATACTTGTGAAAAGCTGCAACATTAGCAATGGTAGTGAAGGAAGGGATGAAACCAAAGTGTGGGAAATGCTTACATCATTCATTCATTATTTGATAAATGGCTCTTTGGTGATTTTCTACAGAATGGGGTGTGAGGGCATCTCCCCTGACCACCTTCAAAGATAGGCAGAAAAAATAAATAAATAAAAAAAAAAAGAACATAAAAATGCCAAGATCCACCCTGAGGCTGATCACATACTGCTTATAAATGCTGGCGCTGAGTCTCTGAACCATCTACTGCTACTATGGAGCAGAAAAGGACCACTTATCCCTGCAGCATCTTGTTGTCATGGATGTGGATCACTTCAAACCCACAGCTAATGCTGGCTTCTAGCAAATGAATGCTGTGGAGGATAAAGATGCGTTCCTGCAGTGCTGATTGTACTGCGTTACGCCGCATGGCTGCATCTTTCTTGTGTCGGCTATACTGTCTCAGTCGCATATACAGTGCATCAAAGGCAGACTACACATAGCACTATTGTTACAAGGTAGCTTAATCATGGTACTGAAGTTACAGTATTTGGTGCTATAGTTAATCACCTCGGATGCTAAGAAACTGATCTATAGTGGCAGTAACACTGGCATAGTGTGCAGGAGGTCTTGAATTTGAGTCCCAAATGAGAACTAATATTATCCTTTCACTTCTATAATTATTATTTATTATTTGTTTACTTGGAAAGTTAAACTTGGAACAAAGCCAATTTTCAGCAGAGGCCCGGGGAGAAACATGGCAGACGGATGTGTTTGTAATGTAATTATATTGAACAAGTAAGGCAAAAAAAGATGCTTTACTTCCTCAATTTAAAATATTTTTCTCACATTTAATTTTACCACAGCTAGGAGCACTAGGCAATTGTTGACCAGCCTTCCAGCACACAAAAATTTTATATTTCGTTAACCGAATATTGACAGGCATGAATGCGTTAAGGTAACTGCAGTGAGTATCTGTGCCTTAAGGATTCCCTTACTGGAACTATCAGGAAATCCATCTGCATTATGATACCTCTCCTATGATGGTGTCTTCTAAAGGTATAGCATGTGAGTTAGGTAAATGATCCCCCTTACAGATAAGCTGGAGGACACATATAGATGCATCACAAATGTACCCAGTGTCCACAGCTTTGCCTAGAGGATGCATATTAGCTTGGAGGCGTACAGTTTTTCTTCAGGGCTGTAACATAGACTGTGATATCAGGATTTGGGCTCTCCTCCAAATTAAACCTTCCTGATGAAGACTGACTAATCAGATTTCTTTAGGACTTGGGCCATGGTATCCATGTTTTCCCAAGCAGTAGTTCTGATATCTCATTGGATGCCTAACAAGGAGGATCACTACCCAGGAGGATTGCTGGGTCTACCTGCATGTGTCTTAGAGCCTTTTCTGAGGGAAGGGAACTAGTTCTGCTGGTTATCTTCCTCTTTTTTTCTTTTTTATAAATAGAAAAAATTATTTAACCACTCTAACAAACAAGATGGCTAAATATATACAGTCATTGCACTGGTAACTCTAAATTTGGCTTTCTTTTTTATTGTAACTGCAGTTCTCATTACATTACTTTCATCTTTCAATTTGGCCTCATGATAAATACAGTGTTTTTTTCTTAGCTTTATCTAGGCATACCTTTGGACAGTTACACTTTTTACTCCTCTTCTTCCTGTATATATTGGCCCCATAGTTCTACTTGTGAACCAGCACCACCCCCACCTCCTTTAATGCCTCTTATCTCCAGTTCTCTTTATCTTTTACATTATTACTGATGCATCTTCCAGTGTGGGTTCATATTTTGTCTTCCATTATCTGGTGATAACTTTCCTTTTTGCTACCATCACCAAATTTAGTGCTTTGTCATATAACCCCCCACTTTCTTTTTTGCTACCATCACCAACCTTAGTGCTTTGTCATAACCCCCTAATTTCTTTTTTGCTACCATCACTAAACTTAGTGCTTTGTCATATCCTCCTTCATCCATGTCTGAGGTGTAGCTTAGAAGCACCACCTCCTTTGTCATTCCCTCATTTCCCCTAAAATGGCCCCTATAAGTTATAGAGGGCCTGTTTAAACTCAATCAGTTCTGCAGTCCAAAACACGTGTTCACAATTCCCTTCAACTCCCCTTCACAAATTCTTTGTTTGAGGCAACATTCTTTGTGATCTACCTGGAGTTCAGAAATATATGTGTAAGTATTTCCTGGTGGATATTATACATTTTTTTATTTGGCTGCATATGAGTGCTAAGCATATTTCTTTCCATTTCTCATATTAGTTTCCTCACCCAGTCTTGTCTCATTTTTTTCTGATTCTCTCAATTATCATGGAGAGTTGAGTATCCCCTTCCTATTACACTCCTTTTCATTGCTCCTTCTGTTATGGATTCTGTTATAAATTCTAACAGTGCTGACAACCTCTCTGCCCACCCTTTTCCATTTCCATTTGTTTTAGTCCTGCCACTAATCCCAGGTAAGTTAAATGCTCCCTGTCAAACATCTTCTGGACTCCTCTCACTGCAATAGTTTCTCTAGAACCTTCATCAACTTCTTCCATGTCTTTGCAGCTACACTATGCCTGCTTTCTCTGTCATTTGCTCACCATAATTTCCATTTTCCACCCTCTTATCGTGGTTAATCATAGCTATAGATACAATATTCCATGTGTTGTTTATACATCCCTCCTGTCAACCTGTTGCCAAAATGTTAACCTTAGTCTTAAAGTACCCACCTTGGGATATCATCATGCTTTTCCATTTAGGTGCTTAATTACCTGCTTGGGTTAAACACATTAATATCAACAGTGTGGCTTTGACATAACCTCATATCTGGAAGGCCTATACTTTCCTCCCCTAGTTCACATGGCTCACCTTTCTGCACTGACCTTTACCTTCCCAGAAAAATGATTTTATTGCTGAATTAATCTTACTCCAAGTCTTTTAATCACATTGATAACAATATGCCTGTCCTGCATACAGCATCAGTGGTATCAAAAACATCTTTATGGCTAGTATACAACTGTTCGAGCAGTATTGAAAATGAAGGCTCAAAACCACAAGTAAGTTAAATGTAAGTGCTTTTGTTTACTAATATACAGCAAACTTCTTCAGACAAACAGTTAAGTACAATAAACAGTTTAAATACTGTGCAATCGTGACATCATCACACACATTGGACAAACCCTGAGCCTTCATTTTCAATACTGCTTGTGGAGTATTTTAGCTTTTGGATGTCCTTTTTGTTTTTAGCATACAACTGTTATTATCCATTGTGATAACCCACCACTGGACCGGTAATCAAGGAGCCTCAATCCTCACCACTGGAACCAGTGGGGTCATACACAGAGAGGATTTATTTATTTATTTTTTATTTATTTGACATTTGTTAACCGGGTTGGTCCAACTGAACTAGAAGCCCATTTTCAGTGGAGACCTGAGTAGAAAAGCTCCAGGATATTACATAATATAAATTCAAATTAACATAGAACAATATATTGTAAGGTGGTGGTGCTGCGGTAGCATTGTTGCCTCACAGTTAGACGTTGCACGTTCGATTCTCAGTTAGAGCGTCTTCTGTGTGTCGACATGCGTGAATAGGGATTCCTTCATTGAAGGTTGTGCATTAGGCCCGGCAAGCCAGCACGTAAAAATCTACTGCCAATCATTAGCGGACCGGAGTTCCGCTGTGGTGACCCCTAACCGGGAAAAGCCAAAAGACAGGTGGATACATAATAGAGTGTATCATACAACAAGCAGTATACATAGCAAAACAAAGCTAAGTACAAAAATACAGTTAGAAAATTCCAAATAGTATGACACTATATTAATAGAAAGTGTCAAATTACAATGTGCACAGTATGTATTTACACATGAGTCAAGAAAAGTACAAGAAAGAGGCAGAAAGGAGTCAATGAACTCTAAGAGTTTCAGTAGCAACAAAAAAATAGAATACAAAATATTCATAATTACATTGTTATTAGATGTAGTGGATACATAGAAGTGACAGGATGACAAAGTACACACGTAGTATTTCCAGACGCAGCTCTCTGCATCAAGTGCAATTTCCCTTAAGAGTACACAGAGACCACAGTCAGTCTGGGGCTGGTTTCTCTACCTTTCTCCAGATCCCCAATAAGACTCCCCACTGGCACAGCTATAGGGTTGAGATCTCAGCTTAGTGGCCAAGCCAAGACCTCCAGCACCCTCTCTGTCCAACCAATGCTTCGTGTCTCTGCCCAAGTATCTAACACACACACTCTTTGAGGTTTGATTTATACACACACACACACACACACACACACACACACACACACACACACACCTAGGAAAGGCTGGCACAGGTATACTAGCTATGGCCCCTTTTGCTCAGACTATAAGATAGTTATCACTGCCACCAGCCAGCTCATTACCAGTTACTTTAAGGCCCTTAACAAAGGATGCCCAATCATACTGTGGAATGTTATCAACAGCAACGCTATTAGGAGTGGCCCACAGTGCCACCAAATAAATATGCAAATACTCTTAGAGCTTAAATATCTCTACACAGATCAGCCACAATAAAAGGTTTAAATATAAACTCAGTATATAATCACAGTGACATCAGAGTTCAAAACCACAGGAAATATTTAAAACAACATTACAGAACAGTCTCAAATAAATAAAGAAAAACATCTATTCCTGACTGAATCTAAGATAATTAATACACCCTAGTTTACCTACTTAAGAGCAAGGCAGATGTGGTGAGTGGTTCTTATTGTTGTTGTTGTCAGGTCCAAGACAGAATACAGAATGCTGTGTCTTATTCAGAGACCTCTCAAATTAATATCTCAAATATTACTCTATCCCAGGCGAAATCCCCACTGTTGGAAGCTAGAAGTACTTAGCATCTACCTGTGAAAACACATAGACTTCACGTCTTTGGCAGATGCAGGAAGTCATAAAACAATTGCATTTCTTCACATTGCAAAACTAGTAATTGTTTCACTTTAAAGATAATACAGAAAACTTCCTAGTACATACATTGCATCTCCTTGCTGCATGGAATCTGAAAGATATTATCTTTTATTGCGTAGTCATAAAGTCATTTAATTTCAGCTATTTTTCTGAAGTTTTGCTGGACTGAAGTTAACCTCCTGTGTTCCAATTTCCACTTTTAAAATATATACATTTAAACAGTTACAATGGTGCATGTACATTTCTGTTCTTTTCCAGTAGGGCATGCTGTGATTACATTTCAAACAGCACTTTGCAAATGCCTTCAAGCCATTTGATATACACATGACATACAGTTCTAATACATTTGTAACACAAGCATCTTGTATACATCATGTTGATAGTCACAAATGACATATGAATATTTATAAAATTCCAGATAGCTGGGCTGGCTGTATCTCCCTTTGTCACACTCATCAAAATTGTTTTCCACACCTTAATTTTCTTTTTTGCACATTTATTACATTCACACATTTTAAACAATGATATGGATACATATAGATTAACAGAAAAGAAAATAAAGCATTATAAACCTTTTTTCATTATTTTCATGCATTGTAGATATATATATATATATATATATATATATATATATATATATATATATATATATATATATATATATATATATATATATATATAGATATATATATATATAGATATATATATATATATATATTCATAGGTTCATAGGTGTATACTAGGTTGTAAGACCACTGGGGCCCTTTATAAGTCTAGCCTTACAACTCAAATGTGTCCCACAACTTATGTGTGCTAGACATTTACATAGGGTGTTTACTTTTTAAGAATTACCATGTACTTCAACAATATATAAATTGATCAAGCCATGGCTTCCCTTAAATTTCACTCCTAATCCTCCTCCAATTCATTATTCTGTATGTATTGTTCCCACATATTCCGTTGTTTCTATGTTATGTGTTCTTTTATTCTAAAGATTCCATCTCCAGTTATTTATCACATTTATAATATTCAACACCTTCAGTTACGATTAGTTTAGATTTTGATTTCAATTTTCTATGTATTGTTTTTTTTTTTGGCAGCCAACAGCATTAGACTTATATGTCTATGCAATTCAGTTCCCATATCCCTGCTAAAAAGAACAATTTTCTTAGTCACAATTATTTGCTTCTCCAACATTTCTGACAAAGTATGCTGTATGGAATTTTTAAAATCTCCTAACTTGTTGCATTTAAAAAAGACATTTTTTAATTATCTCTCTCTCTGTCTCATATCACAACTCCATCATTTGCTATCTACTTAAGGAAAAAATCTCAGAAGTCTGCTTAGGGTATAAAAATACCTATGCAAACACATCCATGCAAAAAATCCTAAAACTTCTGAACTTTGTTGCATACTAGGGAGCCATACATATGTCCTCTCATTGGTCCTTTGCTTTTCCAGTCTCTATATCTAGTCTTTTCATTTTGTTATTTGTGCTTATAGGTATCATGTATTATTTTACATGCCCTACTAATTATCTCTTTTTAACAGCAGCTTCTGTGCTAGACTCAACTAAAAACTAAAGTACAGCTGGTCACTTAGAACTTCCTTATCCCCTTTTCTTTGCCTATACTCCATCAATCAAAGGTAGGGAAGAAGGTCTCTAATCTTGCAGTGCAAACTTTTGTTGGCCTCACTCCACACTATCATCTTTCCTTCCCTATTTATTTGCTCCCAATACTTTGATTATTTTGTTAATTTTCTTCAGTAAGTTATAGTGCCTTATTTTCTATGGCCCTGCTTACAGTCAGCCATATTGGTAAAATCTCCTTTCTCTAGACCCATGCTGACATAGTTCTTAGAATTCTTCCTGCTACTTTATAAACACAATATTCTGTATGGTTGCTGATATTCTCCTTAAAGGTCTGCATCCCATACCTTAGTTTTCATAATCATTTTTTGTTTAATTTCTTCCCAATTTTCCCTGGTCATCATGTCCCAAGAGATATGGACATTGCAGGCTTAATGCATACATAGGGACACAGTTTACTGCAATTGCTTTGGTTTTACTTTATTTTATAACCTGAAAGTTTCTGAAATTGTTTCAAAATGTTGAACAGAAATGTAATGCCCTGTTTTGGTTATGTTAAGTATGAGATGACATCATCTGCAAACAATAATTTTTCTTCTTGCCCACACCAGTTGCAGTCTTCCCTCTGTGAAGTTCCAATATTTGTGACCAGAGGTTATAACTACAAAGAAGAAAGTAGCAGGGAGAGGGGGTACCCACCTGTGAACCTGAACATTTTTGACAGTATCCTCCCCTAGTTTATACATGCTTCAAAGACTTTATACATATTCCTTCCTAGATCTATCTACTTTACCAGGAAGTCAAGAGCAGTTAAAACCTTTTACATAAGCTCACAGCGCTGGCCATGTCAAAAACTTTTTCTACATCCATACCTACAAATAGCAATTCCGTATTCATCTGCTCAGCTTCCTTCTGTATCACTGTTGTCTTGCTGACATTGTTAAATGTCTGCTGGTGTTCAATAAATCTACATCGATCAAATCTATAACTTTAGAAGGCCTCTTGGCCAACCTCTTCACTATCTCTGTCACAAACAAGTTTACTCATAATTTAAAACTGAGCTGGACCTATATAATCCAATGTTATTTGGGCCCCTACCCTCCTTCAGAGGTATCACCACTAGAGCCCTCTTTCATGATCCAGGCACCTCCCCCTTCCAAGATAATATTCAAAAACTGATCTTATACCTTAATCACTTCTATACTATACTATTTCCACACCTTAGCAGGGACCCCATTTCGTGGTGGTGGCTTCTCTGATTTTTGATCCTAAATTACCGTTTTGATTTCTTACTGATCTTTTCAGTCAAGCGCTCTGTATCCACTTCCCCTATTCTTGATAAATATTGCCCCTCTAGAAATAAATCCACTGCTTGTTCCACTACCTTATTCACCCTGTTCCCTCTATAAACTTTCATAGTAAGTTTTCATTATCTTTCACATATCCTCAGAGTCCTTCTCCAGTCTCTTTGTTGTTGAATCCCTAACTTGGTCATTATTATTTCCACTTTCTGCTGTCTGTATTTATGTGCCAACAGCTTATGTGTCCTTGGGGTGGTATTAAAAAATAACTGACTGTTATGCATTTACATTCATTGATGTTGTCAAAATGATCCATCATCTGATTTTTGTCTCTCTGCACATGTTGTTACTTCTGATTGTTTGCCTGCCCTCTATACCTCATTAGCCTATTTTATCTGTAAGTCAATTGCACTGTCTGCCTCCTGATATTTCCATTAGCCCCCCCAAGTAAATCCTATAACTTCTAAATAAGTTCCAGGCAGGCAGGTAGACCGGACTCCAGATGTAACTTTAAATCAAAATAAATGTATTTGTATAAAGCGCTTTTCAACCAATTCTATACATGAACTTCCTCAGGTACACTGTTACTAAAGAAAATGGTGCTTAAAATACCCTCCCTTGCTAGTCATGTGATCAAAAGACCAATCAAGAATTTAAAGTACCCACTACATAAGAACACTTATATTACTCAGACCTCTCTCATACAAAAGCATATACTAAATTAAAAAAAAAAAACAAATAAATGTTAAACATGAGTAAAAACATGAATATGAAAATCTAAATTCCTATTCAACTACTCCTAAATATTATCTTTTTAAATTTTTCAGTTTTAAGATGCTATGGCTAGAACAAGTCGTTTAAGCCTGGTAGTGTATATGCATTCAGGCGTCATTTGCCACAACAATTCAGATAATTCCAACATTACTGTCATTGGAACTCCTCTCAGGTTAGGCCGAATCTGCTGTATTATCCAAAACTTAAAAGTGTGCCCTGGGTTCAGACTGACATGTTTTGCTACGGCATTTTCACCTTTATTCCTGGAAATACTATACAGGTGTTCATAAATCCTTTCACATAATTTTCGTTCTGTTTTTCCTACATAGAATGAAGGGCATTCTTGACATCTAGCCAGGTACACAACCATATTAGATTGACAATTGCATCTATTATTGTTCTTCAATTTTATGCCCTTGACTTCTACATAATGCCCTTTTTCTATATATTTACAACAGGGGCAACTGACACATTTAAAAGTACCTGGATTCCTATACAATTTAGTTTTTGATTTCTCCAAAAAATTTTTCAAATGTATGCCCTTCCTGTAAATAATCTTCAGACTTGTTCCTATTTTATCAACCAAGTCCCTTTCACCTGAGATGAAATTCCAATTCTTGTATATAATGTTTCTCACTTTGTAAGCTGCCTGATGATAAGTAATCACACACCCTGTTCTAAAATTTGTATTAATATTTACTATTCTCTCCTCTGGTTCAGTTAACTGCCCCTCATGTATGTATTCATCTTCTAAAATGGGCCTATAAAGTCCGTTCCTTCTTTTTCTTTTAACCTCTTCTATTAATTCATCCAACAAGTTACTTGGGTATGTTTGTTTAGTGAACATCCCCCATAAGTTTTCACATTCATTTTCAAAATCGAGGTTACTAGTCACCACTCTGCTTGCCCTTACCAGATGACCCTTCATGACAGCTCGTTTTTGGTGGTAAGGGTGAGCACTTAAAAAATGCAGAAAGGTGTTGGAATACGTTTTTTTTTATGATGAATTCTAGCTGTGTAGCTTTTCTGTTCATTTTTATTCAACTTAACATCTAAATATGGGATCTCGTATTGGTAGAAAAAGGTAAACTGTATGAAATTGGTTGTACTGTTGAAATAATCAACCAATGTTGTCGCCACCTGGCTATCACCCTTTATGATCATAAATATATCATCCAGATATCTCGTGAAAAAATATATAGAATCAGCTATGCTTACTTTATTAAACATAAATTCTTGCTCCCAATATGCCATTACCATATTGGCAAAGGTGGCTCTGCACGGAAACCCCATTGCCACTCCTATCTTTTGTAAGTAGTATTTCTGTTTGAAAAAAAAATTAAATTATTACTGAGGATAATATCAAGTAACTCCTCCACTAGATGTATTTCAGTTGTTGGAGCACCCTTTTTATACATCATGATGGATACCCACTCTATGCCTAAGGCATGGGGTATAGATGTATAGAGATCTTTGACATCAACTGTCAGGAAATTACAGTCGTTGTTAAACTCTAATGAATTTATTTTCTCTAAGAAGGACCATGAGTCCTTACATATTTGAGTTTCAGTAACTACATATTTTTTCAAGATATTATCTACTACTTTGGAGCATGCATACGTTATGGAATTTCTTCCTTCCAATACTGGTCAAAGTGGGGGGGGGTCATTCAAATATTTATGGATTTATGAAACTCCAGAGATTACCAGTGTTACAGGTGCTAGAATGTTCATGTAATTATAAAGGTCTAAATCTATCTTAGCCTCAATAAATAAGTCACTAATGTATATTCTGATATGCTGGTTTGCTATGTTAAATTAGTTTAATGATACTTCCTCATAAGTTTCCATTTGTTGTACTTTCTCTACTCTATTTTCATAGTCATTAATGTCCATGAAGACTAAACCACCAACTTTGTCAGGCTCCATTACTCTTACTTGGGCTGCTTTCAATACATTTAGTATGTCCCATTCCTCTTTACTCATATTCTTTTTATGGTGCCCGTCTTTGCCAGTTATGCTCCTAAAATCTAATTTGCATACTTTCTCAAAAATCTCTAACACAGGATGTAAAGGGGGGTTATACATACTGGATATAGCATAGGGTCTTACATCTAAGGCATTACTATTACCCATGATTAAATTTAGATTAAGTTTTCTCACAAACAATTTTAAGACGAATACTGTTTTAGCCAAGTCCATGCTCTGGTCAGGGACGAAAGTCAGTCCTTTAGCAAGGAGTTCAACCAGTTCTATGGGAACTTCAAAGGAAGAATAGTTATAAATTGTGAAGTCTCCTTCCACATTCTTAACTAGAGCACATTTCTGTCCATCTAGAAGGTACTGTCGGGAATTTACCTCCACCTCTTGTTGTGGGCTTTTCTGTGATTGTTCTTCCTCTGCTGCTTGCCTCTGGTAAAATCCTGCTTTACCCCATTTGAATTATTCGACCTTTGCTCGTTATTATGTTGTCTGTTTTGGTTATAATTAACATTATCATGTTGATTCCAATTTGAACTGTTGTTATTAGCTTGCCCTTGATGTTGATTACGAATCTGCTCGCTTCTCCAAATTTTGTTATTGCCCCATCATGTATTATTTCCACGTCGTACTTCCTCATTTGTGGTGTCATTACTCAGGTCATTAGAGGTGATTGCTTTGTCATTTCCTCCCTCTACGTCTTGCATATTCATAGGGTGGGTGTGCAATTGTGATTCTAAAATGGTTGTGTACCTGGCTAGATGTCAACAATGCCCTTCATTCTATATAGAAAAAACAGGACGAATTTTACGTGAAAGGATTTATGAACACCTATACAGTATTTCCAGGAATAAGGGTGAAAATACCCTAGCAAAACATGTCAGTCTGAACCCAGGGCACACTTTTAAATTTTAGATAATACTGCAGATGCAACCTAACCTGAGAGGTGGTCCAATGACAGTAATGTTGAAATTATCTAAATTGTTGTGGCAAATATGACTGGATGCATATACACTACCAGGCTTAAATGACATGTTTTCTATCCACAGCATCTTAAAATTTAAAAATTTAAAAAGATAATATTTATGAGTAGTTGAATAGAAATTTAAATTTTCATATTCATGTTTTCAGTTTTTAGTCATGTTTTACATTTATTTGTTTTTTAAAAAAGTTTTAGTATATGCTTTTGTATGAGAGAAGTCCAAGTAATATGTGTTCTTATGTAGAGGGTACTTCAAATTCTTGATTGTTTTTTTTGCTCACATGACTAGTAAGGGAGGGTATATTAAGTACCATTTTCTTTAGTAACAGTGTACCTGAAGAAGTTAGTATTGAATGAAAAGTGTTTTTTACAAATAAATTTATTTTGATTTAAAGTTACATCTGGAGTCCGGTCTACCTGCCTGCCTGGAACTTATTTGGATTTTGTTCATCAGTCTGCTTTTTGCGGTTGTAAATCCTATAACTTCTCGACTACCCAGTCCTTAAACAAGTTATTTTTCTATAAGTGGGGAATCACCAATGCTTGTCTTTCACACTACTACCCTTGTCCTAAAGACAGTCTAGTGGAGATGATCTGAGGATAATACACGTTTTACCTCCATTTGATACAAAACAGCACATGCTCTTGGGGAAATACGGTGCCTATCTAATGAGGCTTGGTTTACATATTTTGGAGAAAATAGGTAAATATCCATGAACTATCTCTTAGCTGTCTACTATCCTCTAGCCCAAAAATTCTCGTACTGTTTCTCATACATCCCACCTCTCTTGTAATTCTGCCTCTTCTGGGTCCCCCATGAAACATACTGTTTATCTCAAACCAAATTCCAGTTCCCCCTCCCATCAGCACAGTTCCTTGTTGACAGCTAATTATTTGCCCAGTGTGTAACTTAATTGCACTGCATTTGTCTTCGGTGGTATAGACAAGCAAGTTAATGTTTTTCCTTTTCCCTGCTAATAGTCTCTAACCAGTACATATCTCCTTCTCCCTTCTAGAAGCTTTCTGTGATCTCCTGGGACATTATGCCAAAAAGAATATTGGGCTTAAAGTGGAAATCAGGCTAGATTGGTGAAGCTCTGTAAGGAACTATGGTCATTGTTCTGGCTATCATGTCCACTGCATCAAAGCTACAATAGACTATGTGGAACTCCACATTAAATGCTGTATTAATGGCTTTCTTTACATCTTCCTATTCATCTGTTTACAGCATTTTCTGTGACTTCTTCCACCATATAAATCTGGAAATCAAAGTGTTTAAGGACCCAAGACCAAAAGGCACAAGTAATGATTCTTTTGATTAACATGTCCATAGTACTGGATTCTCAGTCATAGGTAAAAGTGGCCAGATGCAGGGATGCTTTGGTCCTACATTAAGCAAAACAAATTACATAAGAATCTATTTTCAGAAACCTTATTACAGGGGAATTCCATCTGGGAAAGAGATGCAAAATGAAGCCTTCTTGTTCACAGAGTGGCTCAAAGCCAGGTTATCTTCAAACAATAAACATGTTTTCCCAAGTAATAGAGACGGAACAGCCTAGGGCAAAATCATTGTCTACTCAAAACAGCTGCTCAGAGATTTCTACAAGGGGTAAAAGGGAGAGATGCCCTCCCTAATGTATTTCACTAGTCTGAGGGCTTTTCCAGGAGTCCTTTGGAGGTGAATTTGCAAAACAGATACAGTAATTCTTGTAAAACTCAAGTGAATAGATCTCTGTCATGTTTGTCTGAATTATGAGCAAGACCACCATTGCTAGTTTAAACTTTTAGATCTCCTTTGTAATCATATGTCCAGTGGGTATACCTAGTTAATAAACAAACAAATAAAGTATAAATAAAACCAATGTCCAAAAAGTAGGTGCAAGACAGTCTGTAAAGGCTACCTCAACCCTCATTGGTGAATGGCCAGCCTTCTGAAAGAGGCAGATGACTCTGGGCCTAAGTTCAGACTCAGAAACATATCTGCTATACTTGAGGGCCCATTTCTCATATATTCCAGTGTATATACACAATGCGGTTTACCTTGCTCAACACAAGGATAAGCCATGTCCCTAAATGTGGACAAATGCCTATCCATACCTTACATCTCCTTATTCTCCCTTCTTCACTCACTTCCTTATTTCTATCAATTTGTCTCCCCTGGTTTCCTCTCTAAATATATCATAAGCCTGCTTTTCTCATACTTCAAATTCCAATTGTTTTATACTAACCTACCTTTAATTTCTCTATAAACTAGCTAAAACTTCTCTAACTGTTAAATCATTGCCATATAACCTGTATCTTCTCTTAACCAGTGTTTTCCGATTATATTTAATTTGGTATAATTATTTAAACTGTACTTCTTTTTTTTGCATTTCTTTTAAAGACTGTAAAATTATTATTCTTAAAATGTTTTGTAATTCTTTGGAGCTTTTCTCCCTGGGCCTCCTCTGAAAATAGGCTCCTACTCAATCAGACTTTTCCTGTAATCAAATGTCAATTAATAAATAAATACATAAATAAATAAATAAATTCCAGTGAAGCATGCTTTCTAAACTATGTAATGAAGGTGGCAGCTACACCCCAAGTCTTGTTCCAAAGAAGAGGAATTTGGGGCACCTCCCAAGTCAGTTTCATTCAGGAGCAGGATAAGCATCTCTTTGCTGAAGAATAATAATCCTTACGGTTAGGGACTGGAAACCAAATTCAGAACTGTGCAGAGATCTGCACGTTGCATCTCCTATCTTTGGCCTTTTGTCCTGCTGTCTGAGATTACTAGAGGAGTCCAATGGCTATTCTTTATGCTGGAACATCTACAACACTTAAGTTCTGGGTATTGATGAAGGCCTCAAAATTCTCACTGATCCTGTTAACTCTGAGGACAGATGCGCTGGGGCAGTAAAATGCTAGTCATTAACAGTGTGGTCTGGTCATAGCAAAAATGAGAGTGCCTGATCTACTAATTGCAGGTATTTTAGGAAGATTTTATCTAAATGTGTTGACCAGCATAGAACACTGATCCCAGTGCACCTATTTCACTCTCAGGGCAGGAATTCAAAGCAATATAGTAGAGAATATTACACACATAGACATGGCATTATACAAACTGAAAAATAGTTCTACATACAATATTTGCAAACAAATTAAATGTATACAGTTTAGTAGCACTTAATATGGGGATTTGCTAATAGTCCATGCTACGAAGAGCACCAAACAGCACACATAGTTAAACAGAAGCTGGAGATTGCTGGGACTTGGATTTGGACCCAAGGTGATGTGACTGTACCAATTACAGATGCTTCATATTTCTAAAAAGTAACACATGAAAGGGTACATAACATAACACTGAGAAGTGTTTCCTTCAATGAACACAGCAATCTGTACAATCATGAGACGTATACTTGTTAAAACACAGAAGAACTGGGAAAAACAGCACTGACATGGATGAGCAACTGATGTCATAGGAATTCTGTTACTTTGCTTGAACCCTGTACAACTAAAAAAGTATGTGTGCATTCTAGGGAAGCAAAAAAGTATAGGTGCACTTACAAAAAAAACAGTATGATACAAAATACTGAATAACCTGGCCTCAAGCAAAGGCAATAGGACAACCACCACTGGATAACAAATCCAGTCTGAACAAAGGAAGTCAAGAACTCATCAGATTGACCAAAACATCCGGTCCTTGAATAGTGATTAAATATGACAGGTACAGAGAAAGTCAAATATCTATAACTATAATATGCCAGTCAGGGAAGAACTTGCACCTTGCCATTGGATGCTATGCAGCAAAGATTAAGAAAACTCACATCTGAAGACTTGATCTGCCAAAAATCTGTTCAAGAAAAAGTGATGATGGATTTCTTAAACAAAAGAAAGGCATTATATGTAAGGATATAGAACACACTATGATAAAATATTTAAAAATTGTTACGTGTCAGGGTATGAACTGAAAGGGGCAGAACTAACTAGCATTTACTAATGATCACCAGATAATTACTAGACATATGTGTACACTGCCCTAAACTAGTGAAGAAACTTACAAATTAAGTGACATGAGTGGAGCAGGACGGACACAAGAAAAGTGCTTGCTAGGTAAAACTGGGCAATTATACTCAAATAATCATGTTGCTATACTTATGTACTTACGTAAAGACAATATATTTCCTTCCTTCATATGAAGCATAGAAGTTCTACTATCAGTTCAACAATGTGTTTGCTGTTTAAAAATAAATGTACTGGCATAATCTTTGGACTTCAACATAATACAAGCTAAGAAGTGAAGCTTTGTACCTTTCATAACAACAGCTAACATAACTAAAATTCATAAACTGCAGTCCACTGTGGGGAGATACATCACAGAAAACTGTACTTTGTGTAACTTGGAAAAGCCCTAAGGATTTGATAATAAAGCAGTGTGAGGAGTAAAAACCACAGTACAGGAAGAAAGACTCCACTAGATGTAAACTGGTCTGGATAACCTCCAAAGTAAGGCTGTGAATAAAAAAACATAACTGCTTCCATGTGTATGAAAGAAAAAGCTGAATATTGCTGAAAATGGATTTATAGAAAAATGAGCGAAAGGACTTCATGATAAATAAAAGAAGGAAAAAGTACAATAAAACTTAACAAGGAAAATAGATAAGCGTGAACAGAAAACTATTTTCAGATATATTAAACTACTTAAAAACAATGGTAAAATCATTTTTTAATGTTTTACTGTAACACTACAAACAGTTTATTTCTTTTAACTTTTTTCTCTCCCTAAATGGTTTAATGCAGAAGCCAAACTGACATGCTTTGTGCTTTCAGCCAAGCTTTCTGGAATCAAGGGTGAGACCACTTGACAATCCCCTGAAAACCTTGACAGCTATTCTACAAACGCTGCTGCAGTGGTCACCAAACATAATTTTGCAATTATAAACAATGCAATACAGAACTATGCTGATGGTCTAGAATCCCCTGTCATGGCAGTGGTGGATGTGATGCACACATTGTATTAAAAAACAAAATGCATAGCTGCAAGGTGGCTGGATGTGGTTGCAGGGTTACTCTATGCAAACTGTTGGAGGAAACATGGTGACAGAGGATGTGTAGTGTTGAATGAGTGAGAGGACAGGGTGTACAATAGTGTGCAAACAAATCCAAATGAGTGCTGGTACCTGAAATCCTGACGGGGGATACTTTATTTGCCTATAAATCACATAGTCTACATGGAAGCTTGATATTTATCCATTTATTGTCTTGGTTTGCACCTGTCAGCAGTTCTGATTTGCCTTCTTGTTGTGCTGGCTAATGCTGATATCCAAGCTTTTCCCTTCCCATAATGCACCATGTTCCTAAAAAATGACATATTTTAACAACCAACTCCTACAGGCAGTTGCATCCATTTCTTTAGAAAGTTAAGTACCCAGAGTTGCTGCTTACGTTTAGAACCTATGGAAAGGGTGTCAGCAAACCTGTTTTCAGGGAGTGCCTCGGATCTGGGCTCTTCCCCATTTTCTAAACCACATTGTAGTGAGTCATTTCTTGTTTCAGATACAACCTGACCAATAAATCTAACTGACAAACTAAAATCCTTTCAAAAAGCTGAGCGTTTATTAAATACAAGGACTCTCCCCTCATTCCCTTCATCAGCCAGCAGTGTCATTTTCTTGTTATTCCACTCTGACCTGGTCGTACAATTGTGGCCGGCATCACACAGTAGCAGACCTGCCAAGCTGATGAAAACAGCTCCCCTTCAACAACAGAAATGCTACTTCATCCAGTAAAGATCCGATTCGAGGCAGTAGGTACTTGGATGGCGCAGTGGTGCAGCAGTAGCACTGTCACCTCACACCAAGAGGTTCTCCCATTCAATTCTCAGCTTGGGTGCCTTCTGTGTGGAGTCTGCATGTCCTCCATTCATGTGGGTTTCCTCCGGGTGCTCTGGTTTCCTCCCACGTTACAAAAACATGCATCTGGAGCTTTTCTCCCTGGGCCACTGCTGACAATTGGCTTTGTTCCAAGTCGGACTTTCCCAGTAAACAAATGTTAAATAAATAAATAAATAAAATAAAATAAAAACTAATAAGAGAAAATGCTGGTGGGGCATTATCACCATGCAGTGTGGGCTTTTCTTGGGCCAGGGGTATGAAAGGTAATAAACAATGACACATCGATGTCAGTGTGACAAATTTCTACTAAAAGTAATGTGAGATGTCAGGTAAACCTTCTGTGCCTTGTGTGTACTGAGAAGGATAAATAGGGAAAAAAAAGCCGTACAAATGGAAAAATAACTAAGTTACATGTTCCTTATACCTGGCATAATGGTTCATTTTGTGGGCTTTCAGGGTGTCCTAATCAATAATCATTAAGAGGGTACTATCATATTTTAATAAAAAGATATGAACCACTGCTACCAAGGAAGTCTTCATTTTTCAGTTGCAGTTTGTGGTATCAGGACCAGCATCATGTAAGTTAATTAAATCATGAAACAAGCAATGTTTAAGATATCACTTCTTACTAAACAAACTGTATGACAGGTACAATAAAACAAAAATCAGTCACATATACAATTCAACCATAAGGCACTTTTCTTAATAGGTATGAACTTCTCTCAGATGAGTGAAAATGCTAATTTATGACCCCTGTTTAAGCTTCACTAGGACTAATTTTAGTAACTGCTTGCCTATAAATATCACACCTAGGATTAATACAAAAGTATGACATAGCACACAGCTGTTGTGTTTCTTATAATATGAAACAATCTTTTAGTGACTCACACTACAAGCTTGATCTTAACAAAAAGGACTGCAGTGTTAGCATAGCCTGAAGAGCCCATAATGTAGTGCTGTATGCATGCTGGAGCAGTTTAATGGCTTCCATTTGTGAATCCTGATTTTGTGCACTTGTTACACTGAACTGTTCTGAATCCACAATGTTTTTAGTTTCCTTGAGGTTGTATGACTTCAATTATGCACAGAGTCAAGCCCCCTATACAGGGCCCCCACTTCATCCAGGGTGGTAGATTCAAACATTGAATGAAATGGATGCATGTGATCTGTATTTACTTAAAATCAAATTAATAACAAGTACCATATTCAAGTGTTAGTGAAATGTTAAACAACTTTATAGATGCAACAATAGCAATGCAGTCTGCTAGACTGCAGTGGACTGGTGAAAAATAGTGAAGAATGAGACGTACAAAGACATCTGTAATCGTGAAAGTTGGAGTAAGGTAACTGGAAAGTACCACACCGTAACAATTTTATAGAATGTAGGTGAGATCCTGTATCATCAGAGTTCAATCTTCACGAGTAAACCTACTTTTTGTCATAACACCATGTCTGATACTGATGTTTGGGCCCTAACTGTAGCTTCATGGCCATTTCATAAAAGCTGGTAGTACTGTTAGCATATCGACAAATGCAGGGCAGGAGGCAGTGCGGCATCTCGGTGATGTATCAAGCAGGTAACAGAGGGGACACTGATACGCTGGGAGACACGATGATGCTTGGAGTACAACTCAAAACATACTACGCAAATAAAATTGCAGCAGGAGATGTAAACATGCAGATGAACCAAATGGTATCTGGACTTAATGGTTAAACATTTTAATGATCACATTACTGCAGCTCTCTCAGAGACATGAGTACATAAAGGAATATTAATATTAGTATTACGATAACTAACAGTGAGCTTTGAGGGGAAAGTCAATTAAATAGCATTTAGATGTTTTACTACAATAATTGTACAATATATAAATTATTAACAAAGCTGTCAAAAGGAGTTTCTTAATAAATACCATGTATCATTTGCATGCTTTGAAAGTCATTGTAAGCAAAATAAAATTGAAAACAAACAGTAATTAGCAGCTGATATCTCTAGCCAGAAATTGTGTCACTGAAAAAGTATGTTTTATTTATTTATTTTTAGGGGTTTTTTTTTTCCTTAACAGAGTGGAAGAAAGCTTAAACAGACCACGTCAACATAAAGACAAAACATTTTATATACAGTGATAAGATAATTCAATAAGTTGGCTCTTATTGCAGAGCTCTGGTGAGCTGGTACAAGTTTACCCTCATACTGGCTTTAATGGACAATGCTGAAATAATGAAGTTCTTCTTTCTAGAGCATCGATCATCACAAAATGTTCACAGTGCTATCTAGTGTAAATCCAATGTCACACTATTTAAAAATGTTAAAAGTGCCTTAAAAAGAGTGCACTGTAATATATGCTGCTAGTAAATAAAAAATAATGTACAACAAACTAAAGTACTACATGATAGTTAATATTTCTCTGCCATTTCAGAGAACTAAAATGTAGCCAAGTTTGATCTCAGTGAAGTTTGCTGCTACCTGTTACTTTCTAGCTGTAGCCTCACCAGTAACTTCCTTCAGTGCTGGCCTTACATAAAATGGCACCCTAGCCAAAGGGCTCCATGGTGCCCTCCTGCTGCCCCCACCCCCATTGCCTCATCTCATTCCCTCTTTGCCATGGCCTACTCATATTATTCATATTACTATTATGTACCTTTTTGCACTTTTTGACTTACTTTTCAACTTTTTTCCCTGCATCCTTTCTACACACCCTACCTGGATCAAATATTACTGTCATAACTGTGAAGGAAATAACTGAATTAAAACAGGATGCTCTTCCTACGACTTGCTCCCCAGAAGCTATGGGGTTTCTAGATGCTCTGAGGTACATTTTAAAGTTTTTTTACCAAAACTTTCTGATCCACTTATGCCCAGAACAAAAGTTATGACGAAGAAAAGAAATTCAGTCTTGATCTTTAACTTTGCTTTTTCCTGCATCCTCTCAACACCATTTAATTGGGCAAAAGCATATTGTAATAACTGTGGAGTAAACAATTCAATTAAGATGCAGGTCAGGAGGGCACTAGGCTTCAAAAAGCCATGGGATTATAGATGCATGCTTTGAGGTACATTTTAGAGCTTTTTTCCAACCTTTTGATCTAATAATCGCTTGAATAAAAAAAAGGATGAGCAAAGAAAGAAAGGCCCTCAGTCTCATTTCTTTCTTTTAAAGAAGAAGTAGGTTGTGTCTGACATAAAAGCAGTCCACAACAAAATGCTTCTGAGGATACATACGTCATATCTGGGAATAGTGCTTGCCTCCCTACTTCCCAAAAAAGAAAGTCCCCTTCTGTGTATCCCTCTGGTGTAAGATTGGGGGAAGGCATAAACAGCATACATTTCAAATGGTTGCTGCTAAACATGTATAAAGAATGCTTCCTTAACATTGCCTCCAAAACAGAGCCACCTATGTACCATTCCAATTTCAGACTGGGATTAATCTGAAAAAACAAACAGCATAGTAATATAGTTCAAGTTGTTGCTATCAGATTTATATAACAGTTTGCCTCCTTACCCCCCAAAATAACCACCTGTATATGTGTCTCAGGTACGACTGTGAGGAAAGTAAAAATAATATTATTATTTTATTCTAATTGCTGCTCCTAATGGTACACTACCCCTACACATGTTTTAGGGGCAAAACCACTGAAATTTGTAGAGTAGTTAAAGAAATAATGACCAGATGGTACACAGCCCCTTAACAAGCTATAGCAACATATGTGCACACTGCACACCTCAGAGAGTTGATTGTAAGAAAAAAATTAAAGTACTAATCACCACACTGCCCCCTTCCCCCATAAAAACTACAATAACCTTTTACATGTACCTCTAAGTAGGACTGATTTTAGACTATATCAGGCTGCAATATTGTGTGTACCTAAAGATAAAAAATCTGCATTATTAACATTTTTCTTTTTAAAAAAAGATGCAAGGACACTGCCCCTAAAAGACAGGTCTTTCTCAAGATGCACAAGTGTATTATTCATACTAAAAATCAAGACCAAGAGAGCTTTTGCCAGTCTGCTCCAAGGGAGGTTTCTGTCCTCCCTGAACTCACCTTAGGACAACTGCATTACTCTTTGACAGGTGTACCTAGTAAAACTCCCCTCCTGAGACTGTCTCTGGGTTGTGCCCGGGTGCTTGGAGCCAGATGTGAGAGCCCTGTTACCCCCCAACATCATCGGGTAAGTGAAAAAAATGATAGACACACACAAACACACACATACACATGAACATGCATTAGCCTTAGCAATAATGGTTTTACAGTGATTTTAGTTTGGCTTTACTCTTGTCATACCAGATCAGTGACTTCTGACTAGATCAGTTAGCAATCAAAAAACAGCAGAGGTAAGTTACTTGCATCCAGAAGATGGTGTCTGTACCCATCAGTTACATTATCTTTACTACGTACACCACAAATGATGGTAAAAATTAAATAAATGTCACGATAACAAATAATAAAAAGAGGGTCAGTTGTTTTTATCCACAGACAGGGTCCCATCTTTACTCAGCAGTTACAACCATTTCTGTGGGCACTTCAGACATCTGATTGTGAGAAAAATGATGACCATATAATAATTTCAACTTGGTTCCACATATTAAAGTATTTTAAGTTGTTGTTGTTGTTGTTGTCGTTGTTGTTGTTGTGTCTTTCGGCTTTTCCCGGTTAGGGGTCGCCACAGTGGAACTCCGGTCCGCTAATGATTGGCAGTTGATTTTTACGTACCGAGTTGCCAGCCCTAACGCACAACCTTCAATGAAGGAACGCCCATTCACGCATGTCTCCACGCAGAAGACGCTCTAGCTGAGAGTCGAACCGGACAGCGTCTTACTGTGAGGCGACAATGCTACCGCAGCACCACCACCGCGGATCCATATTAAAGTATTTTAAGTTGTTGTTGTTGTCGTTGTTGTTGTTGTGTCTTTCGGCTTTTCCCAGTTAGGGGTTGTTGTGTCTTTCGGCTTTTCCCAGTTAGGGGTCGCCACAGCGGAACTCCGGTCCGCTAATGATTGGCAGTTGATTTTTACGTACCGAGTTGCCAGCCCTGACGCACAACCTTCAACGAAGGAACGCCCATTCACGCATGTCTCCACGCAGAAGACGCTCTAGCTGAGAGTTGAACCGGACAGCGTCTTACTGTGAGGCGACAACGCTACCACAGCACCACCACCGCGGATCCATATTAAAGTATTTTAAGTTGCTTTACATAAATCACAGTAATCCTGCAAAGCCACAATAATGAGCAAACAGTTAACAATTTCCTCCAGACATTCCCAACAATTACAGCTTTCAATGTTTTAGTGAAAGAATCAAGGACAAATCGTAAAAATATTATGGAAACAAAGGTCCAAAATCAAAAACAGAGTTTAAAAAACTGGGGAGTTTATTTATTGCCATTTGTTAACCAGGATTTACACATCTTAGAGGATCTAAAACCAGACCTGATTAGAGGTCCACATAAAAGGCCGATGTAGATTTCTATGGGGAAGACCTGGGTGCAAATGACCCTTTTCAACAGATGCCCAGGGAGTAAAGCAGAGATACAAATGTTACATCAGAAACATTCATATTCAATAAAATTGGTTACATACAAATAGATATAAACTCAGTAGAAACTAGATAGCTTACAAAAGAAAAGTTAACACACACACACATATGTATATGTATGTATATATATATATATATATATATATATATATATATATATATATTGTAACCAGTAAACATACAATTAAGCAGGCACACCTAACATATGTGCAATTTCTAAGAAAAAAGAAAGGGAAAATTGTAGAGCTTTAGGAAATAAAGAAATTACCGTGAGCGTATATACTTAAGTAGGTTTATTTATAGTGCTGTGAAGAACTATGAGAACAAATTATCCTAGGGTTGATAAAATAAACAGGTTTGTATAGCATTCACAGAAACACAAATGTCTATCATTGTTTAGCAACTGAAATCCTTTATTATTGCCCATTAAATCATAGATGTACAATGAACTAACCAATAGTATGACACAAACTCATCCACAGCTCTTAACTTAATAATGGGGGTGGGGAGAAAGGCCCAAAAATTAGGGTCAGATTATAAATATCACTCTAAGTCACATGAAATGGTAATAGAACAACAAGCTTTGCATCAGTATGCATTTTCTGAACAATAATTAGTATGAAATTCTAATGTTCACCATTACTGACAGACTATAATTCTGGACAATTTACCAAAAGGGACAGGAGGGCAAAATATGAAGCAATGGCAGCTACATTACACAAAACAACAAAAAGTTTAAAACATAGTTCTCAAACCCTAGCTCATGAATCAGGGACAAAGCCAAAAAATGATGAGGGACAAAGGCCTCAGATCAGATTCCTTCTTTAAATATTACAATTACAGTGGATATAAAAAATGTACACACCCCTGTTAAAACGCCAGGTTTTTGGGATATAAAAAAATGAGACCATAATCATTTCAAAACTTTTACCACCTTTAATGTGACCTATAACCTGTACAATTCAATTGAAAACAAACAAATCTGTTAGGGGAAAAATATAAAAATTAAAAATGTATAATAAGCTGGTTGCATAAGTGTGCACACCCTTAAACTAATACTTTGTTGAAGCACCTTTTGATTTAATTACAGCATTCAGTCTTGTTGGGTACACACCTGCCATCAATTAAAGAGACTCTGATTAACCCCAAATAAAGTTCAGCTGTCCTAGTAGAATTTTCCTGACATTTACTCAGTTGCCTGCTACAGCAAAAGCCATGGTTCGCGGAGAGCTTAAAAAGCATCAAAGGGATCTCATTGTTGAAAGGTATCAGTCAGGAGAAGTGTACAAAAAAATTTAAACAGCATTGGATATACCATGGAACACAGTGAAGACAGTCATCAAAAAGTGGAGAAAATAGGGGACAACAGTGACGTTGCAAAGAATGGGACGTCCCTCAAAAACTGATGAAAAACAAGATGAAAACTGGTCAGGGAGGCTGCCAAGAGACCTACAGCAACACTGAGGGAACTGCAGGAATTTCTGGCAAGTACTGGTTGTGTAGTACATAGGTTCATAGGTTCATACTAGGCTATCTTCCCTAGGGCATTTATAAGCCTAGCCAGAATGTGTTTGGCTTTCGCCGCCCATTTTAAATGAATTTTGCTATGCCCTTTTTCGAGGTTAGTATACTCTGCCTCTGTCTAACAGTGACACAGAAGTGATACCCGGGGTAAACATACAATCTCCCATCCACTCATCAAGATTCCACTTGAAGAGAGTCAATGAGGGACTCTGCCTAACCTGGACTGGGATTTTATTCCAGAGTGAAGGGAGCCTCTAGGTTATGAATCTGTCCCTCCAGCATGTCCTATTTATTTAAGTGCTGAGGTTCAAGTCTCTCGAGCGCGTATCTCGATGGGATTTGGATTTTCTTGTGACAACAATCTCCCGTATTCTCCATATGTCTGGACTATGGGGTAGGGTTGCAAGATGGAAGCCTTTTCTTACACAGAAAAACATCCAGTCCCGGCTAAAATTTGCAAAACAATACATCAAGCCTCCCAAAAGCATGTGGGAAAATGTGCTATGGTCTGATGAGACCAAGGTTGAACTTTCTGGCCACAATTCCAAAAGGTACGTTTGGTGCAAAAACAATACTTTGCATCACCAAAAGATCACCATGCCCACGGTGAAGCATGGTGGGTGGCAGTATCATGCTTTGGGGTTGCTTTTCTTCAGCTGGAACTGGGGCTTTAGTCAAGGTGGAAGAAATTATGAACATTTCCAAATACCAGTCACTTTTGGCCCAAAACATTCAGGCATCTGCTAGAAAACTGAAGATGAAGAGTAATTTCACCTTTCAACATGACAATGACCCCCAAGTATACATACAAATCAACAAAAGAATAGTTTCACCAGAAGAAAATTAAAGTTTTAGAATGGCCCAGCCACAGCCCAGACCTAAATCCAATAGAAAATCTGTGGAGTGACCTGATGAGGGCTGTGCACAAGAGATACCCTCACAATCTGACAGATTTGGAGTGCTTTTGCAAGGAAGAGTGGGCAAATATTGCAGAGTCAAGATGTGCCATGCTGATAGACTCCTACCCAAGAAGACTGAATGCTGTAATTAAATCAAAAGGTGCTTCAACAAAGTATTAGTTTTTGGGTGTGCACACTTATGCAACCAGCTTATTGTATGTTTTTTTATTTTTCCCCTAACACATTTGTTTGTTTTTCAAGTGAATTGTACAGGTTATAGGTCACATTAAAGGTGGGAAACGTTTTGAAATGATTTACACACACACACACACACACACACAGACACACATATATGTATATATATATATATATATATATATATATATATATATATATATATATATACATATACACATATATAAAACATTGAAATAACAGGTTTTGCATTAGCATGCATTTTTCTAGAGGTTATGAAGTCTGAAACTTAAATGTTTCTCATTATTCAAGGATTGCAATTTGCCACAAAACCACAAACTTTATAAGTAACACACCAAAGTTTGAGACAAAATCAGAGACAGTTGATCTACTGTTGCCATTCTCTACAATGCGTACCCGTGTCTGCTTCAAAACTGGCAGTTTTTTATTCCTTGCCATGTAATGGCAAACAACACAAAGCTATGTGAACTGTTTGGCTAGGTGCATTGCAGCTGGCCAATCAGTTTGTGTAGCTTTCTATTCCTTGTCATTTAAGGCAGGAGTAGAAAGTTGGTACCTCCCATTTGGAAGTCATTTGCTATGGGCACTTTTTTTCCCAGTATGTATTTACTTATTTATTTGTGTAATTTATTTATTTATTTATTTTATTTATTTACACATTCCTAATAAACAGTTGAATAAAGACAATCTCTTGGTAAAGCAGCTTTTCATCCAAGTTTCTTTAGATACCTCTTCTTATATACTGCTCGAGTTTCTCAGCAGAGTTATACATTATAATTATGCACAAGTGGCTTTGCTGTAACTTAATAAGGTTAATAATAAATTACTTTACTTATAATAAAATTGTTAAAGTTTTAATGTGAACAGCAGACAAAAACAAAAAAGATACTATATGTTACGTCCCATCTTATTATATTGATTTTTTTCATGTAATGTTGATCTCATGCAAGTTATTAATGCAGATTTATATTTTGCATTAGTACTGCAAACTACATAAACTAGACAACTACCTGGGTTAGAATGCTTTATGATAAAGTAAAATGCTTTGCAATATTTAGTACCACCTGTTATCACACTAAGTCATATGATTTTGCTCACAGTAAAATAAGCAACAGAAGGTTAAAATGTAATATATTACTTAGACTAAAGTAATCATTGCAGTGACTGACGTACAGTAAAATTTGTGATTTACACATAACAGTTTATTTACAATTGGCTTAAAATAATACTGGACATAAAAAGGCTACCTAGATATGTGAGAAGATTCTTGAGAGTTTGTAATGAGCTAGACCTACAGAAAAAATAACTCAAGCAGTGAAATTTAAATTCCAGAGAAGAGAGCAATTCTTGACTCTTCTTATTCAAAAACATATTGAAGACCCTCTTCAGGAACTCTTTAACAAGGTTATGCAGGCCCACAGTCTTGTGCTATATGAGGTTGCAGTGCACTGAGATGGCAGAAACATTCATCTCAGTCATGGAATAAGCGAGGCCTACATAAAAAACACAAATAACTGTACACAGGTTAGGATTTGTAATCTTGGATAACTTCACTGGGAGAACAGGAGAGGGATACCTCTTCTGCTCCAAATGAATAAACGTTTCAAATCAGACAAGGCTATCTGCCACGCAGAAGGTTTCTTGTCTGCCTCTAGCATTACTGAAATCTCTGCTTTAAGGTCAGACAGATTATTTTACAAGGTCTGCTGAAAGAGCTGAGCCTGAGATGCAGCAGTTCTGCCACGATGCATGGGAATCACCTCTGGTACAGCAAGAAGGTCTACAGTCACAATCTTGTGACACGACAGCAGCACGATAGCATTTACTTCTCCTGCTCACAACTCAGCCAGGATGACAAGATAATGCAGGGAAGGCATGCAGGAACATTTCATCCAGTCTAAAAAGAATGAAGCTACTGCCTTCTCCCCTTCCAGCCTGAATGCAGTAGAATCCAAGAGAAATCACATTCCCTCAGACTGTGAAAAGTGCAACCTCTGTAGCACCCCCCCCCCTCAAAAAAAAATCTGAGTAATGTTGCAATGAAGCTGCACATGAAACAGAGGTCTTGCACCACCTGAGATAGGGCATGAACTTTAACATCTCTGTGAAGATGTTTGACTTCCCTGAAATGTAAAACTCCACTAGAGAAGCTCCATGGATGATGGCCCAACCGCAGATTTGAATCACTTCTCAAAAAGGGAAATCAGATGCTTGTTCAGATACCACACCACTGCCTGGTTGTCTGACTTCAGTAGGAGGAGCCTGAGCATCACAAGACTTCCCACAGCATCAAAGTCCACAGCACCATCCCCCATGGGGTTGAGATGCAGCTGCTTTTCAGAGCTATTCCACATCGCATGCATTAGGATTGACATAAAGTGAACTCATACATCTGTCACAGATGCAGCTATCACAAGAGACCATTATGTATAACTGGTGAAACAAATGGGATCCTCACCTCCAGGATGGTAGTACACAACTATCAGCCAGATAGCAGAGAAAGAGTCTGAAACAAGAAACTTCTCTGAAATAAGGTGATAGCTCTATAGCCACCAGCATTGTACCATTAATTAGAAAAAAATCATATGAAAGCTCATCAATAAAAGAGTGAAGGCCATGGTCGGCCATCATCTCTAGAAGCTGCAAGTTATTTGTGCATTATTACATGTGGCCAGATCAGCGATGCCTTGAACTTCCTCTAGGGGGAGGAAAAAGTGGTACTGAAGAGTATACAGCCCTGTAAAGGAAACCAGAGGATTTTTTCCAAATTGCAGTCATTACCAGTGACTACAATCAAGCCAAAACATAAACTAAAACTTCCAAAAGGGAATTCCAAGATTGGACCACAACCATCCTATCATTGAAATAGTGGAAAACAAGGAAGCCCTTCTCCTGTTACATCCCACAACCTCTATCAATACTTTGGCAATGACTCTATGGCAGAAAAATGCCAAATTGGGAGTATTTTGCATAGGAGGTGCAATTTCCCTAGGTCAATGCACAAACATCTCTTATGGTTTTCCCACACACTGATATACTAATTGTCACCAATTATGGTCAAAGAGCCCTTCCAGTAGCAATGGGGCTACACAGGCAACAGGGCTTGGGGGATGATAATATGAGTTTGCTGAAGGTGAGATCCCAATGGGCAAGAAAAAGAAGCTCCATCACCCCATTAGAAGAAGATTGTGGCAGCAGATTCCCTTAAACTAGCTAGTCTGCAAGGTGAGACCTTGTGCAGTGGACCAAGCAACTTGAACATATTGCCTTTTTCAGTGATACTCAAGAATCAGCCTTCCTAAGTAATGGTTGTCCAAGCTGGATAAAACTTTGAGAACCAATTTTCCCTGGGCAATCCTGACTTGTAATCATAACTGCTGTGGATATGGCCTCTTCAGGGACTTCACAGCAGGACTTTGGGCAGGCGGATCTGCATGGTGTTTCAATAGACATCTCTATTGCCACAGAGTATATTCTTCATCCTGGGAGTTAAAGACTTTCAAGAGGAAGACGTCAAGATTGTGCAGAGGGATGGCTGTTGCTGCTCTCCATTTATCAGGCATAAAGCCTGTTTGAAGGCCATGGTTAAATAGTGATTCCAAAGGGTGTAATAGATCCGTACTTCATGGTATTTATAAGGCAGCTTGGGATCAATGCGTTGTTTTTGGCCTTACACAGAACATTAAGGACCTGTTCCCTAGTGATAGTAGGGGGAATAAAATTTGATGGTATTTTCTAAGGGAATGCTGAGAGAGGGAGACAGGGGTAGAGTTAGAGCTAAATTTGTAAGCCAGTAGGTTTGCTATATCTTCTGGTTCAGTATAGGTGGATCTATTAACAATCAACTCTGCACAGACATTGCTAAAGAATTCCTTGAGGTTGCCCTTGGCCAGGGAGACCAAATTTACCTCAAATTTGGCTTTGGTAGACTTTATTTGTGATCTGAGTTGTTTGTTTAGTTTGATAAGAATGCATCTTTCCTGCTGGGTGCTACACCTCCTAATTTTTGCCATGATTATCTTCCTTCTGTTATACAGCCTGCTGATTTTGTGATTCTACCATGGTGGCTTTTTTTTTTTTACTTAGTGCGGTACTTATTCCTGGTGGGTGCAGTTGCCTCCATGCAGCTATTAACATGCTTGTATAGGGTTTCTTTGAACCGTTCCACATATGTAGCAGTGTTTTCATACCTTGGGGGCAGGGCTTGCAATTTTGACAGGTTATCACTTAATAGCAGAACATTGGCCTTACAGTAATTCTTGAACATTCCAGGGTTAGCTGGGGTTCCAGGTTTTATTTTTACTTCAAAGGAGACCATTTTGTGGTCTGACCTTACCAGAGAAGACATTACACTAGTGGATATGCAGCACTCTTCCATATTAGTAAGAACCAAATCCAGTATATCTGTACTCCTGATCGCTGTATTGAGAGTCTGATTCAGGGAGTTAATGTTTACAAAATCCAGGAATCTCTGTGCCTGCACAGTTAGTGTTGTACATGATTCCCAGTTAATAGTGGTGTAATTAGTCACCCATGAATAAGGTATTGGGTTGAATGCTGAAATGCTTCCAGTAAGCTGAAATACATGTTATGGGTTTCTTGTGTCATACAGGGGTCCTATAGCTTGCAAGGAAATGGTATGGGATTTTGCCCTTGATGATTTGAATATGGAGAAGCTAAAGTGCATCATCCCGTTTGACTAACCTTGAGGTATATTTATTTTTCATGTAAATCGAAACATCTCCACCTTTAGTCCCTGCTTGTATAGTAGCTGGTCTAAATGTGCATAAGGCATTAGAGCCTTGCACTGCCAAGGTGCTCTCCGAGGTTTAGAACCACGTCTAAGAGACTGAACACGTCAGCATTCTCTAGGGCAAGGAGAGCTTGTAGGAAGTTGTGTTTCTTGTTTAGACACTTAGCATTCAGCTGTTTGGTTTTGATTTTCTATCTTGGAAGTATTTTCAGTTTGTCATTGTCTAAAAAGAAAATATGGGGAAGACAATGGGCAGGATTCACAAAGCCTCCGTGTAAGAGTTATAACTCTTACACGGAGGCTGCAGTTAAACGGAGTGATGTCATCATGCTCTGCATATTCATGAGAGAATGCTGAATCACACCTAAGTCTAACACGGTCCGTGTAAGACAGTAGGGGGCGTGTCCGTAGGCCGAGCCCTGCAAGCGGACACGCCCCCAGAAGAGTAAAAGTGCCCAAAGTAAACACCCATGACAGAGTCCACGGAAATGTGAATAAACACAACACAACACATGCCCCCACAGACTATGAACAGAAAATATATAAATGAACATGTGATATATTTTTTTTAAATTGTAAACATGTTTAACCGTGAGTGCGCTCGTTTGCGCAGGTGTGCCCGTAGCGCAGCTACAGTTAGCAGTCAGTGGGAAAGCATATAAGAACTAAATATGCAAAGTAACCCAAGAAGCAACAGCGTAGCGGTAGAGGCGTCAGCTGAAGAGCAGGCATTCATGGTTTGAGCCCCCACAACACCAACTTTTATTTTTAGCAAAATAAGCACGAAACAAGTCCCTGACAAACATGTACACATATAAAATCACATTTTATGTAAAATGTAATGAACTAGTCCATTTATTTTGAAGAAATGTGAGGTAACAAAACAATAAAAAAATGCCAGATGTGCCTATAGCTGAGCTACAGTTTAACAAGGTGAGTGCATCTGCCCGTAGGTGAGCAGTGGTTTAACAGGTGCAAAATGAGTGCCCGTAGCTGAGCAGTGGTTTCTCACGCTGAAATTGTCTGCCCCTAGCTGAGCTGAGCATACTATGCGTGCTGACAGCCAAATGAGGCGTAAGCCAGCGCACCCCGTCTGCGCGAAGCTGCGCACCGCACCAACAAGCTAACCGACGGGCAACGTTGAGCAAGCTGTAACAAAACTGCCTTTACACAGACACACCCCCTAGCCTGTCTAGATGGTCATAAAAGCAGTGGCCAGGTTCGAACCCATGATACCATGCACCATAGTCAAGGCACTGAACCACTAAGCTACGATAGCTGTACTCAGAAATGCAGTAATAGCAAATATATAGGAATGAATAGAAAGTGGAGCATGACAAAGCAGGTTTTGTGAAGTGGATACAATTCCAAAATGGCCAATCACAGATAAGTGCGGGAAAAACGGCATATATAAGCCCCATAGGTGGGAATACACAGCATAAACGATTGTAGAACTGACTTGCAGCCAGAATGTCAGGTGTAGGTGAGGGTAGTTGCTTTCGAGCACAGAGGTGGGGCATTGAAGAGTCCAGATACATGGTCTGGCTCCTAGTCCACAATCATGAGGCCCAACTCATGCAGGGCCAGGTCCTATGGGGAGCATATAGGGCTGAGGCGTGGGACCGGTTGGCTCATGATCTTACCAGTGCCACAGGGATTCCAAGGACTGGTGAGCAGGTCTGTCACCACCATGCGGACCTGAAGAGACGCAAGCAGGACCAATTGAACCTTTGGATCCAGGAGGCCCGGCAAATGCCCAACGCCCCACTACTGAGTAAGTTACATTTAATTATGTATGTAAGAAATTAAATTAGCTGATATTATGGAGATGTGTATTCCAATATTACTTCATTTATATTACAGCTGCAGGTGTCCATTCTGCGAACCGCAGAGCCTATGGTGATAGGCTGGTGCGGTTGCGCCACCAGGCAGGTCAGTAATCCACTCCCAGTAACTGTAAAGAAATATAAAAGTATGACAGTTAGCAAAAGAGTGCAGTGTAGTCACTAAGTAATAAAATGTGCAAGTAACAGTGTAAAAGTGTTTGCAAGTATTGCTTGATTACAAAAGTGTGTTGCAGTCTGAAATCCAAACAGAAAAATAAAAATGTCTGAAATAAAGTCTGAAATAAAGATGCCCCACCTATAATATCATAGTGCACAACCTGCAGCAGGCTGAAAAGTACAGCTGCAGAAGATGAGCAACTCACATGTGTGAAATATATCCCTGTTGAAATACTGAAACATGACAGAAGTGAGACTGCTGGAAAGGATTGTAATAACTACAGGTAAAACATGTCAATAAAGCCTAGAAGTAAGTACCATCCTGAATAGTAAAATGAAAACAAGTGAGAGAGTGTGAGAAAGAGTTATGAATCCACCAATAAAGTAGTAATAACCCCTGAATAAAGTATACTGCAGTCAGTACAGAATGAAATGAATGTGACAAGTAGAACCAAACTGCGAAATGTGTCCAAAGTGTTGCTGCAGCTGGAATGTGTATCCCAAAATCTGGATATGTTGCTCTCAGTCTGCAATATGCAGATAGTATGATTGTCTGAAATATCAAACATCCACAGTTGTCTATAGCTATATAAAGCAAATGTAGCAAGATGATGTAGCTGAACAAAGCCAGATATGAACGTGTATGAATAACAATAAAATGTATATTGATGTAGCAGTAACAGTCCTATCACCAAATTGAAGTAGTTATCATATAGGAAACTGTAGTTAGAACAGTAGTGTGTATATATCTGTAGCTATTAGAAATGTACAGCATATGTATTGGTATTCGAAGGTGTTAATAATATTTTCTTCACCCCACCCTATAACCACATATAATCCATTCCACGTGAAAATGGTATGTGCAATCACAATTAACACCCCTGGACATTTGTCCTGATGGGTCATAAATATTTGCATGTCCGTTGATGCATCTGCCCTGTTCATACATCCAAACCTGATGGCCTGTTGCCATCAATCAACCCTGCATGTTGCTGGATTGTGTATTGCTGTTCAAATTATGCATGTGTTATGCTTGCTGTTCAATGGAGTGAATATCTGGGTGTTTGGTTAATGGGAATACTAATGCATGCTGTTACAACTAATTGCGAATGGTATTGTATGTTACTAACCCAAACTGTCATGACATAATGCAAAACATAGGACGACAGGGAAGGCAGGTTCCAACAGACCCACCTCTCTCACCTCAGCTGGCGAGTGCACCTGGCACTAGTGCCCAATCTGGACCCTCCTCCGGTGGCCCTGTGCCACCTGCGGGTGGAAGCGCTGCAGGGGATGGGGCTCGTCCCCCCTCTGCAAGCGTGGCTGGAGGAGAACCACCACTCACCCTCTGTAGCGTCCGGACTGTGGTGCGTAGGGAGATCCGGGACTCTGTTCTTGGGCCCCTACGCCAGCTTGAGGCACAGGTGGCACAACTTACGGGCATGCCTGTTGCCCGGC
Source organism: Protopterus annectens (assembly GCF_019279795.1). Classification (NCBI taxonomy): domain Eukaryota; kingdom Metazoa; phylum Chordata; order Ceratodontiformes; family Protopteridae; genus Protopterus; species Protopterus annectens. The sequence continues at coordinate 224,907,733 of NC_056727.1, forward strand.
CTACACAGCCCCCAGCACAGCCCCGTCCTGGGCAGTGAAGGAACAGTGGCAACTGCCCATGGGTGGGGATATCAGTTCCACTGTTGCCATCTGTGGGCTCATGGGCTCTGGATATCCAAACATCCGTCCCCGTCAATTGTGTAACCCCCCCACATGTGTCATACACCGCCCCTGTATGCATCTTGTTTGTCTTGTCTGTTGACCTACACAACCTTCCTCCCCAGCTATACCGACTTCCTTCACCTGACATACCACTCTCACCTGAAAAAAAAAAAAAGGGCACTCTGTACCCACAAAAAAATTACGCCCCATACATAGCTGCCCATTCCGAACATATGTCTACCAGACATGGAAACTATCAATTACAATTGGCTGTACAAGTATTATTGTTGTCCCTACACCTCTCTCAGGGGTGGAAGGTATCAAATGTCACACCAAATTACAAACATATGCACAGCTGTTGCTGATGAAGAAATGGGCAGCTATGGGCCTTACCTACATCCCTCCTGCAAAACCCAAGCTTGTTTCCCTACTGTCTTACCCTCTTTGTGACCCCTTTTTCACCACTTTCCTGTCTCCCCATTTTCATTTCTTTCAAAGAAAATAGTGCGGGTGTGCGCAAGAGTAAGCACGTTTAAGCGATTGTAAGCGGGTGTGCGCGTGTGCGTGCGGAGCTAAACGCCAGTGCGCATGCGTGAGCTCCGTGAAAACCAGCGCTAACCCGGTTACAACTGCTTAAAGGTGCCTTAGTCATTCTGATTGACAGGTCCTGTAGTCAGTTCAAAAGCAAAATAAAATCCCACTGTCAGTCCCGACCCCAGGACCTTGGAAACAGTAGTCTGCATGACTTATCACTAAGCCATGACTGCTATACAAGAACATTGTGCTAAAATAAATATATCATGTAATAGTAGGAATGAATGTAAAGGGAATATAGGATGTGTAGTACACAAAGCATGTCATTTACAATTACTGTCAAAACTAGTGGATTTCCATAATAGTAGTGTGTGAACAGAAACAGCCATGCTAGTTGGTAGCTAGTAGGTAATAATGTCACTGTAGCACCTTGCAAGCCGCACACATACTCACAGCAGGATAATCACTGCCCATACCCCACAACCTCTTACAGGAACACATCCAGACCAAGTAATAAAATATGTGGAGCAAAGGCCCAAAACCAGGGACACATTACAAATAATGTTACAACAAATGCAGACAGTTCAGAGAGTAACAGGGTCTGCATTTTGTGGGATGTTTGGAAGGGTATGAAGTCTGAAACTTGAATGTTTGTCACTATATTCTGACTTGAGCCCAGAGTGATTTGCCAGAAAAAGCTGTGCATGAGATATTGACCAAAATATGAGGCAGAAATGTGGACAACCTGCAAATATTTGTACATGAGAGGTCTGACACCACCATATTTGAATAGTTAAGAGCCTAGACATAGCAACAGTGAATGACTTACAGGGATGCCCCACAGACTCCATGTGAAATGTACAAACAGTAGGCAGAAAGGTGTAACAACACATGCAATGGTAACTATGGAGTCCTGAAAGTATTCACCACTTGCATGGTAGAATAAGTGTAGTAATACATATGCTCATGCTAACCCACAGTCACAACTGCAGCATACCAGACAATTTAATGGGTGTACCCCACTGATATGTACCATTCCATGAGGCAGATAACAGATGAACCTGAGAGTCTCTGGGGCCTGCTCAGCAGCATACTCAAATACCCTAATAGATGTCAAGGCCCACACCATGGCCAGACCACACTGCATGCTGTAACACCCTAGCAGATATAGCAAGCATTCCAAGGTGTGAATGTACATGGAAAATAGGAAAGCTACAGCAGCACACTACAGTCAGGACACCTAGCAGGCATACAAGTAGTGACTGTAAAGGGCAAATATTGAAGCCTTAGCAACAAAGTGCAAGCAAAAGTGAAAGGAAAGCACACACACACACATTAACAATAGTAGTAGTTGTAGGTGTCAGTGTACATACACAGTTAGTACAGGAAACTGGAGAAATGAATGGAGGAATGTTAATCTACAACACAGCTGGAAATATGAGAGAGACACCAACCTTTACACTCACAGAACATTGTCCACAGCACACCAGCATGGTCCCTGCCCTTAAAATCTGAAAGGGCTACGCCTATCTCACATACCTTTTTATAGCACTGTTCTGAAATCACAGTGAGAACTGCAATCAGTACACAACTGGCTGCATGCAATTAGCAAATGCTGGCTAACAATTGGTGCAGAGGTCATCACATGGACATATGCAGATACCTACAAAAGTATGCTGTACTCCCAGTCCACACATGCAATACTTTCATTGCACCCTGAGGAGGAAGTGAGAGACAGACAGACAGAGGGAGAGAGAGAGACAGAGACAGAGAAAATTGAAATTAAGCAGACACAAACAAAACTGTTCAGCAACAGCCACCTGAAAGCTGAAAACTGGGAAGTGGAGCAGCAGGACAGAAAACCAGACAGCAACACAAGCAGCTGTGACAAAAACAGGTAATGTAAAGTAATACTATAAAGGTCTACATACTGTGAACCCTCCATATGTGTCATTGGTCTGTATCCATATGTATATGAAGATGTGTAAAGGGCAGGGGACATACAGCAACTATCAATGAAGGCTGTACATACATTTGTATGTGAGAGCATCTATGTGCACATATCAATGTAGGTTGACTGTAGGTTGTAGTGCAATGTACAAAGTAGGTTTCACAGTTATGTATGTTTAGCAGTATGTTAGTGTGTGTATACAGTATGGTAGACAAACATGTTGATATACCTGTCTATCATATGGATACGTATGTATGTCAAAATATGTATGTATGCATATATATATATATATATATATATATATATATATATATATATATATATATATGATATGCATATATGTATGCATACATAGAGAGAGATATAGGAATACATAGACAGATGTAGATAGAATATGTACAAACATATATATGTAATGCACACATACAGATATAGATATATGTAGATACATATACATAGACAGACTGATCTGACTATCTACAGGTATGACTGTATATGACACCTCAACACCCCCTGTCCCACCCCCTCTGTCACTCTCACCCCCTCTGTGTGTCCCCCTCCATATCTATAGCAATATATGTACATCAATATATATATGTGTATATGTATACAGACATATATATATATATATATATATATATATATATACATATAGATATATCTATATACATATATATATATATATATATATATATATATATATATATAGAGAGAGAGAGAGAGAGATGTATATATATTCTGAGTGAGGCACATGTGTACAGATGTATTGCAACAGGTGCCTGGTGACAAAGGCATGGAGTGAACACCAGTGTCAAAACTGGAGTACCATACCCCATTTCAAATCACCTACACCAGTAACCACCAGATATGTGATTGGCTGCCCACCACTGCATGTGTCAGGGGTGAACAGGGTCATAAATGTGTACAATAGTGCCCCAATGATATTCACAGTGGCACACTATTCCTGGAATACCTGCACATGGTATGTGTCAGCAGACATGGTGTGTCAGCTATGGACATGTAGGTCGGTGTACCCCTCCACACCACATAATGGATGCCATGGTATGGACCTCACATGACAGCTACAGAAATGGAGAAGGACACAGTGACATGTACAACACTGTGACAATGCACTCAAACACATTACCAATGCACAGTGACTGACAACACCACAGAGTACACACATACTACCCACATAGAGGTTACCACTCCCGGATTTACATATGTAGGTCACACCCAAGACAGATGTCCAACAACCATAGTAACACCTCACACCATCCACAACCTAAATGACTGCTGTGTGTCGTCCATGCCACTGCAATAGAGAGCACATGTGTAGGTAAAAGTTCCTGCCCACAGATAAGACATACCCTGCAATAAACCACACAGTGTTAAGAAGCAAGACTCCCCATGAGTACATGTCACACATACCCCTGCTGAATGTTAGTCAGATAGGTAATATGCCATATGAGTCACCCTGTGTAACTGTGTGACAGCAGCAGGTACCATCACACCACATGTGTCACAATGGTCAGGGTAGCAGAACAGTATGCTGCTGTAGTCCCAGGGGCAATAGCATATTGTATAGTACTGTATTGTAATGTAATGTATTGTGTTGTATTGTATTGGTATGTTGAGGTGCCTCCTTCGTGGAGTGGAACCACTGCTGCTGTGCGCCAGTGTACAGGTACATATCCTGTAGTCAGGCTAGTGTTACATAGCACTTCTATATGTGTGTTTAGCTCCTGTCAGAGTTTATGTAGCATGCAACTGGGGATACCATCAGGTCCCACTCATGTTGTGTATTCTGCTTTCATGAGGGCGGCTCTCACCTGGACATCTGTGATGACAGGGAGGTTACAGTCAGCTGGGATAATTATGTCTTATTTTGGGGGAGAGGGCGGGGTGACACCTGCACTGAACCTGTCTGCCACAATATTGTCAATATCTGTGGTTTCAGTGAAATATTTGTTGTTGTGTACTAACTATGGGCATAGAGGATGGATTCTGACCAGGTTGCTAACATAACTGAAGAAGGCCATCTGGTTATCTGTAGTGTCCCTCTTGATTTCCCTCTCAAAGTTGCCCATGGATGTTTGTATTATGGAAAATAGATCCTTACTAGTGCTGCTCAGACATGCCTTCCCTTTATGGAATTATGCTCTGTCTTGCAGTAGCTTCCATCTTTTGTACTACAATCTGTCTATGGCTGGGGTCCACCAGACAGGATGCTGTCCCTTTGTGGAGAGTGTCTTGGTCATATATGGGATTGCATGATCCATGCATTCTCGGAGATGTCTGTAGAAAGCATTTGTGTAGGGGTCAGCATTGTGGGTTGTATCTGCCACTGGCCCAGTGGGCTGAAAGGATACCGTGTCACTGTTACAAAGTGTAAAGTTTGCATCTGCAATGTTATTCAATATAGTCGTTTGTGCTGGTGGTGGAGGTGGGATATGTATATCCAGGGCAATTAGTGTGTGGTCAGCTCACAGTAGTTGATGATGTAGGCCATACAGTACCTAGATACAAACCCCCAGAGTGAGGAGGTGCTCTGGACCTGAATCGGTGTTCTGACTGCTGGGGTTTGGTAGTATGTTGTATGGAGTGAGCCAGGTACTGTTGCACAGTTGCTGGCTGAGCACTGATACCTGGCCATTTACATGTGTATCCACCAATAGACAGACAGATGCTATATATGTGAGATATGTTGTATCATAACAGTCGAGTAGCATGTGTAGTATGTGTGCCAAATTCTGCTGACATATATTGCTGATATCAGGTTATTTTCTTTTTCAGGTATATGGCTCACCCGCGGAATCCCGCTTACTCCACAGCTGAGGATGAGGAGATACACCAGAGCCTGGTGCAGGATTATGCAATACTCTTTTCCCGCACCAGCCAGAATCAGCAGGAGAGGGCTGCACTGTGGCAAGACCTGGTCCGTCAGGTAAATGACATAGGCACGCATAACAAGACATATGAGCAGGTACGACATCACTGCAGTGATTTAATCAGAAATGTCCGTCAGCGTGCGTCGGATATCCACAGGCAACAGGTCGCCACAGGTGGTGGGGTGGCTACACATCCCCCACTCACCAGACTGGAGGGACTACTCATGAGTGTAGTGGCTCCAGTCCGCCAGCAACAACAACAGCAGCAGACATGCATTATGATGGAGGCTAGAGCCACGCAGCAGCAAGACAGTGAGCGTGCAGGTAATATGCCATATGTATAGTTGACTGTTGTGTACACTGGTAGTTAATGCATGTGTGAGGTGTGTCCTTGGTTTGTAGCTGTCACCATAGTATTTAATGTGCAAGTGTGATATCCTCAATATTAGCAGCTGACCTGTAAAAGGCGACTGTTGTACTACTGACCTGTATCATACTCAGTAACAATGGCACAGTTGTGCCCACTGACATTAGTTTCTTCACGTCTGCAGGTCCCTCCGGTGTAACAGCAATGCAGCCTATCCATGCTGGTGAGTGTGTATTAACAATACCTGTAATAGTCCTGATAGTAATAGTAATATTAGGCTCACTTAGTAGTGCTCTTTGTATGCACGTAGGTGTGTCTGTGTGTTGATATCACGCATACTGAGTACTGTACAATTGTGTGAAACTGTGTGCATGTGTACGTGTGCATGTGTGCATGTGTGCACCTGTGCATGTGTGCATGTGTGCATGTGTGCATGTGCGCATGTATGCATGTGTGCATGTGTGCACGTGCGCATGTGTGCACCTGTGCATGTGTGTGTATGTGTGCATGTGTGCACGTGTGCATGTCTGGACCTGTGCATCACTGGTAATGTGTAGACATTGTAAACTGTGTTTCCTGTTTCCCTCCCACAGGTTCTGGTGCTGCTCTGGTGTCATGCAGCAGGGAACTGAATCAGGTGCCATGGGTACTGAAAATGATGACATCTGTGTAATGGCACAGGAAGGTATGCCAGGGTCCGTCATTGGTCAGCCGATTGACAGTACACAGCTGTCAACCCCATCAATGTGCACAGTTATCCTGCCAATACACCCTTTGTCACCAATGTCCCTAGGTGATGGACAGCATACAGTGGGCATTGACCAGGGTAATGTGGTATCTGTGGCACATGCCTCCCCACACAGCAGCCATGGGCATGGCCCAGAGATGGTACCACACAGACAGATGTCTAGGGGTTCTCGTGGGAGCATCCGTGGGCGTACTGCCCCTGTCAGACATGCCCACAGAGGTCTTACAACCTCAGCTATGTTTCGGGCTGTCATGCAGGCACAGTCAAGTATGGAACGGTACACCAGACAGGGTCTGAGGGAGCCGACAGCATGTCGCACAGCCATGACTGACAGTATGCGTGACATTGCTGCTGCCATCCGTAATTTCACCGATCTCATAGACAGACGTTGTGGGGACATATTAGACCGGTTCCACAACTACATGTCCATGAGCCAGGGCGATGGTGGATGGATGAGGCGTCGACGTGGGCGTATGCCAGCAACAGCAGCAGCTGGCAGTCGTCGCGGACGACAACAAGGCAGCGGCCGCCACCATAGTGCCAGCAGCAGCCCCAGCAATGCTGGGTCTCTGCTGTCATCAGACCGCCCCAGGAGACCACGTGCACGTGGCTCTGGCCAGGCCCGACAGGGATCTGTGTCCAGTCAATGAACACCTGCTTCTGATGACAGTACCCAGTCTGGGTTGGTACCGGATACGGTCCGTAGCACCCCTGCAAGGCACAGGTACTGTGTCCGTGGCCAGAGACACTGATCTGTATGACCTGGCAGGTACAGTCTGTGGCTGTCCACAAACACCAGTATATGGCAGCCATGAGGTGGAACTGTGTGCATCCATACACACATGCGAATTGACAACACCTAGGGCTACCGCATACACGCACACACTGCATCAACATTGCCCCACCTTGCACTGCTGTCCCTCACCGACACACATATACATACATGTCAATCGGTGGTATCGGTGGCTGACTCAGGCATACCAAGTTCACACCCTGTGCATATGATGAAACTGTGCCACCTGCTGCAATCTGTAACATCAGTGCAGGTACAGGTTAACATGTTGCTGATGCACAGGGTGACTACATAGACGTGTAGTAATAGTATCATATTTTTAACAGTAATGTGTGCTGAAATAATTGTGGGTATATCACAGCATGCCTGATGCAGTAAGGGTGTGATTGTCATGTACTGTTGTCTACACCCATGGTAATTACCATAGTGTATCTTCTGCACATGTTGGCATACTGGTGGTAAGGATGTCAACAGAAGGCTACATACATAGGTAGCACAGGGGATAAGGTAATGAATGTATTAATACGCAATGATGGACATGTAAACTGCAAGTGGCATGTTGCCCACACTGGACTCTGCAATGCGGATGTTTGAGGATGTTGATATGTGTGCAGTACTACACGACTGGTACAGGACACACAAGAGCACCCTAGCACTGCAAGCTCACATCTCATACCATGCTAGACAGCCCCAACACACAAAACTAACTGTCACAGGAGGGAGAGTCCCCATACATGTCAGGGATACTGTGGTGGCAGGCCAGGTAGCATACATCCTTCTAAGTATGGAACCACTGAGTGAAGGCTCAGTGTCTGTTATTTGACATGTGTATTACTGCAGGTATGAGCACATGGGTTTCCATCCAGTTATTGTACATCCTGACAGTACATGGTCTGTACACTTGTGTGCGCTGAGACTGGACCCTAGCCATCTGACCTGTGTATTTCCATGTACATGTGCATAGTGCCTGCATATTTGCAGTGTTACCTACTGGAAGTGGTACAGCTTGTTTGTTGTACAATGGACTACATGCAGCCCTGCTTACTGTAGCTGTGTTTGCATGCATGTTTGCTTGCAATTACCCTGGAATACTGATCCCACCTGCAATGCATAGTTACAGAGCTTCTGTGGACTCCTAGTGACATCTGCATAGCTTACTATATGTATGTCCATGTCTCACTTGACAGAATGTCACTGTTTGTCCTGTTCACATGTACGTTGCCTGTGACACATTGCATATGACTTACCTGGCATTTGTCCACGTGAGCAGTCATATATGCTACTGCTAACTAATCACAGGCACTACACCCTCACATATTCATCTTCTGTTGAACCACCTGCTTTGCTAGGGACGGCTTGCACCTATCACCCCTGGGCTTTCAGATATTGGCAAAGGCTCTTGCTACCCCCATAGTGCCTATGTTAGGCAAGGCTCAAATAAAAACCCACCTTCATAGGTATCACAAGGGATAAGAAACTAAGAGTAATGCTACCCAACGCCAGAAGTCTAAACCTTAAGATGCATGCACCCGAAACTCTCCTTGGCATGGAGAACATCGATATCTGTGCAGTAACAGATGCCTGGTTCAGGGCTACTGAGAGCACCCCAGCACTACCAGGTTATACCTCATACCATGCTTTTCAACCCCAAAACTTGGAACGTACCACAAATGGAGGGGGAGTATTGATATTCATCAAAGATTCCCACACCTCCAGGTTGGTGGCAAAGCACCAAGCATCAGAGACTATCCATGTGCAACTAACAACGGGTGAAACTGCCTTCCAGGTTGTAGCCTGCTACAGACCATCCTACCAAACCCAAGAACTGCACTCGGCTGTCCTGTGAACAGTGGACATATGAAGGTCTCTCCAAACACCATTATATTGAGCGATGTCAACTACCCAAACATAGACTGGGAGCATGACTCTAGCTCCAACACCCTAGGCCAAAGATTCCTAGAATATATGAGCTCAAATGCTATGGAACAGCTTGTTACCACTCCCACAAGAAGGGGAAACATACTGGACCTGATCATCACCAAGATGGGGACTCTATGCTCCAGACCAGAAGTGTATCCCTCACTGGTAAGATCAGACCATAAACTAATCTCACTGGATATTCACATCCCGACCCCACCCCCTGCCCAGAACACCACAGTGAACAACTTCTCTAAAGCAAATTCACACTCCTCAAAACTGAGGTGGAAACCTTCAAAGCCCCCGGGCCTGTGGAAACTACAGACAAGACCGCAGATTCCTCTATAAACGCATTCTATGGACACCTTCAGGAATGCATGGATCATGTGATCCCGAATAAAACCAAGACCCACTCCTCCAAAGGCAGACGTCCTGTCTGGTGGACCCCAGCCATAAACAAACTACACAATAGAAGGAGGAAGCTACTAAATGATACAGCAAAATCCCAAAAAGGGAAGGCATCACTGATCAGTATTAGCAAATAACTACAGGCACTCATAAGATTGTCTAAGGCCAGCTTCGAGAGAAATTGCACAGGACACTAAGGATAATCACAAGGCTTTCTTTAGTTACGTTAGGAACCTGGGTGGTAATTCCCAGATATGCTCAGAGGTAGTCCAAAATGTCAATAGAAACACCAAACCCACAGACATTGCCAACATTCTAGCTGACAGGTTCAGCAAACTTCTCCCCTCCACACGAAAGTGCAAATATGTATCCCAGCAGAGTGCTGCCCCTGACATCTCAGATGCTCAGGTAAGAGCCGCCTCTCCAAAGCAATACACACTGCATCAATGGGACCAGACAGTGTCCCGGCTGTGTCCTACATGAACTCCAAGACGTGCTACAACCAAACATAAAACTACTGTTCAATCCCAGCCTTACTACAGGATATGTGTCCAAAGAGTGGCGTACAGCAACAGTGGTCCCTCTACAGAAAGGTGGTGCCTCAACGGATCCTGGACACTATCGCCCCATAAGCCACACTAGCTCGGTCTGCAGAGCTATGGAACGGATCATCATGGACCACATAAATATAGATATTGGGGACCTACAGACACTGGTTCATACCCAGTTTGGTTTTGTTAAGGGCAGATCCTGCCTCTCAAACCTGGTTGATTTCTTTGAAACAATCACCAAGGCCATTGATGAGGGGAAGGTATTCCACACAGCCTACCTGGACCTCGCAAAAGCCTTCGATACAATACCTCACTCGGGCATTCTAGAGAAGCTCACCAGCTTAAATCTAAGCCCCTATGTCACTAGATGGATTGCACACTGGCTCAAGGACAGAACCCACATGGTTAGAATTGCTGGAGCCATGTCAGACTCCAAACCAGTTACAAGTGGTGTCCCACAAGGCTCAGTCCTGGGACCTCTCTTGTTTGGTATATATATTTATCGGAGGTACAGGCCAACACGGAAGGACTGTGGCTGACCAAATATGCAGATGACTGCAAACTGGCCGCCATAATCGACTCTCCAGCCGACACAAGCATCTTCCAAAAGGGCCTCATAGAAACAGACTACTTGTGCCAGAGCCATGGCCTCCAGCTGAATGCAAACAAGTGTATGGTCATCCCCTTTGGCAAAAACAAAGTGCCCACAAAGTACCACATAGGTGGTACTCCATTACGTACAGAAAACGTAATTAGGGACCTGGGGACCCAAGTTGACAGCAATCTCTCATTTGACAACCACGTGGCCGAAGTGGTTGGAAAGACATTTTATATAGCCCACCCCATCATGAAGGGATTCACATCTACATCAGGGGAGGGCATCGTGCCTCTTTACTCATCCCTCATCAGGCCCATAATTGAGTACAATCCCCCTGTTGGGATGTACCTTACCAGACACCTGCAGCAACTGGAAAGACCCCAAAAGTACCTCACCAAGAGGATCAAAGGGATCAAACAGATGCCATATGCTGACTGGTTAAAGAAACCCCAGCTCTACTCAGTGGCATACCGCCTGTTCAGAGGTGTTCTGTGCCTAATGTATAACGCCATGTCAAACCCGGAATTAATGGGCATGCTGCACCTGAGAATATCCAAATCCCATCGGGCTACATGCTTGATAGACCTGAACCTCAGCACTGAAATAAACAGGACATGCTGGAGGGACAGATTCATAACCCAGAGGCTCACTTCACTCTGGAATAAAATCCAAAATCCCAGTCCAGGTTAGGCAGAGTCCCTCATTGACTCTCTTCAAGAGGGATCTTGATGAGTGGATGGGACATTGTAGGTTTACCCCGGGTATCACTTCTGTGTCACTGTTAGACAGAGGCACAGTATACTAACCTCGGAAAAGGGCATGGCAAGATATATTTACAATGGATGGCGACAGCCAAACACATTCTGGCTAGGTTCTTAAATGCCCTAGGGCAGATAGCCTAGTATGAACCTATGAACCTATGTACCTATGTACCTTGTTCCCCATTGGCCCTATGTGCTGTTAATCACCATGGCAATCACAATACTATGGTAGCATGTGCAAAGGTCAGTTGTCAGTCACCTCTATGGTACAGTTGTGGAATATGTGGGTCATGTGGCAATGCCACAGCTGCCACATGTACACAGTCAACCCTCTCCCCTCCACATGGACGTACAACACATGTATGAGATGGAACCACATAGCCAAACTGGGGACTAAGCACTCTGAACCCAGTACTGGCATAACCTGTCAGGTGGCATGCAATACTACAGTGACTACAATACCAGTCTGATGTAGACCTACACTGACAGCAATACAAGCACGTGAACACACTGGGCCATTTGTGGAGTCATAGAATAGCATCCTGCCTGAGCGGCACACACCTCTGCAGCTGGCACACAGGCATACGTTATGCCTGAACACATCACGCATAACACATAGCACACAAATCCTGTGTGCCAAGCAGTCACAGCCTGTACGGCTAGACAACACACCTGCCACAGTTGTGTTAGCTACCTTTATTGACCGGTACAGTGTGGTCACGCTCACCAGGCTGGACAAGGTGAAGGTCACAGTGATATGCCCGTGGGGCACTATGGTCCACCACATAACACAAGCATACAGGTCAGTCAGAGGCATGGACACATATGACTCAGTCATTGTCCATGCCACATACCTTCTCCTGCTGTACTTGTAGGGTGCTGACATCATCAGTGTTTAGAAAGGGGAATGTGCATCCTGTAGTCTGTTCTCCTAGTTGCCAAAAGGGACATTTCCCACACACAAAATTGCACACACACTAACCCCCCTCATCCAAACACACACACTTGCCATTTGCAGGATTCAAACTCCTACCTGACTATGTTATGACACTTGAGACGGACGCATTAGTAGAGTGCGCTATTCGCATTACTGGGAGGTTTCCCTTCTCCTGCTGTACTTATAGGGTGCTGACATCATCAGTGTTTAGAAAGGGGAATGTGCATCCTGTAGTCTGTTCTCCTAGTTGCCAAAAGGGACATTTCCCTCACACAAAATTGCACACACACTAACCCCCCTCATCCAAACACACACACTTGCCATTTGCAGGATTCAAACCCCTACCTGACTATGTTATGACACTCGAGACAGACGCATTAGCAGAGCGCACTATTCGCATTACTGGGAGGTTTCCCTTCTCCTGCTGTACTTATAGGGTGCTGACATCATCAGTGTTTAGAAAGGGGAATGTGCATCCTGTAGTGTGTTTTCCCAGTTGCCAAAAGGGACATTTCCTTCACACAGACTTGCACACACACCAAACCCACTCACACACACACACACTGAGCATTTGCAGGATTCAAACCCCTACCTAACTATGTTATGACACTTGAGACAGACTCATTAGCAGAGCACACTATTCGCATTACTGGGAGGTTTCCCTTCTCCTGCTGTACTTATAGGGTGCTGACATCATCAGTGTTTAGAAAGGGGAATGTGCATCCTGTGGGGAGGCAGACGCCAAGCACACTCTGGCTTAGCTGTCATTCCCTAGGGCAAACAGCCTAGTGTTGACCTCTACACCCATATGTTTAATTGTCAAATGCACATTATTTGTTGCTGATAGACTGTTTGCAGGTCTTTATTGCCATAGCATTCCCTGTTTGTATGAACAACTTGTGTATCTGTGGAAGATGTTTGCATATGGGAGGGATCCACTATATCACGTATGTCTCTGTATTCATTTAACTGTGTGCACTGGGCAGATTGCTGTAATGTGGTTGGTTCCTGGAATAACACGTACAAATACCAGATATGTGTGGCCAACTGCTAAACTGAGATTTGGCCTAAGTGTGTGAGCATGCCCAGTTCAGCCTTCCCATGGCATGTTGTCTGACATATGTCTCATTTATCAAAGTGTGTGAGCATGCCCAGTGTGAGCTTTCCATATGTTGAACTCTGCAGCCCACCACATTTGTGGATGAGTGTGAACTTCAACAAAATCTCCCGTTTATGGTTGTGTGTTGTGTGTCATGTTGTGTAGTTACTGTCCAACTGCTTTGTGTGTGAACACAACAGGGATTATACTGTGCCTGCAGGGTTTGCATGGGATACTTTGCATACAGTTGTCAACATCCTTTCATACTGACCTAACACTGTAGTACTGTATAGTGTACTGGTTCAGTACTTTGACTGTGGTGGACAGTATCCTGGGCTTTATTCCTATCACTGCTTTACATTTCCATAGTGAGCACAACAGCCTGGTTAGGGGCCAGTTGTGCACATCTGACCATGTTGCATTATGTTCAGATATGAACTACTTAAACCAGGCTTGTCCAACATTGGTAGTGCATTCCACAACATAGGTGTACATTTGCAAACACTAGCGATGTGCCCTAGGCCATTTCTAATGCTAGTCGGAGAGTGTGTTTGTCCTTCGACAAACATTGTAAGTGGAGTTTGCCATGACATATGTCATGGTTAGTATACTGTGCCTCTGTCTACCTGTGACATAACAGTGATACCCAGGGTAAACCTACCATCTCCCATCCACTCATCAAGATTCCTCTTGAGGAGAATCGATGAGTGACTCTATGGATAGCCTGCACTGGGAGTTTACTCATGGGTGGGGGTGGCTTCTGTGTTATGGATCATGCAGTACAGCTTGTCCTATGTATGTCAGTGCTGGGGTTCAGGTCTCTCATGTGCATAGCTCACTGCCATTCAGATTGTACAAGGTGCAGCATGTTTATTGATACCAGCTTGGACATGGCTTTATACATCGGGCACAGCTTGCCTCTGGGTGGGCAGTATGGCAGTGTGTAGCTGCAGTTTGTTTAATCAGGCAACACATGGCATCTGTGCAAGCTCTTTGATACTCCTGGTGAGGTACTGTTGGGGACTTTACAGTTGATGGAGGTGTCTGCTGAGGTACATCCCACAGGGGCTATTGTAGTCAATTGTAACACTGATGAAGGATGACTGCAGAGCCACAATGACCTCCCCTTATCTAGATTTGACAACCTTCATGATTAGGTGGGTATATGGTATGTTTCTGTAAACACTACAGCCACATGTTTCTCCAATACAGGATATCTATCACCTTGTGTCCCCAGGTCTCTCATTACATGTTAAGTACGTAATGGGTTAACACCTATGTGGTAATTGGTGGGCACTTACTGTATATCCACGGGGGTTGACTATACACTTTTCTGCAATTAGCTTGCTGACATGGCTATGGCACCAGTTGTCTGTTCCTATGTGGCCCTTTTGTGGGATGCTTGTGTCAGCTGGAGGGTCACATATGGTGAGCAGTTTGTAGTCCTCTGCAAACATGTTCAGACACAGTCCTTCCATTTTGGCCTGTACCTATGGGACATATATACCAGACGAGGGAGGTCCCAGGACCAAGCCTTGTGGGATGCCAGTTATATCTGGTTTGTAGTCTGACATGGCTGCAGCATGTCTGACCATGTCAGTTCTGTCCTTGGTCTGGTTTGCAACCCCTCTACTGACATAGGGGTTTATATTTAAGCTGGTGAGCATATCTATAATGAACACGTAGGGTATTGTATAGAAGCCTTTGCAAGGTCCAGCTACGCTGTGTGGACCACATTGCCCTCATCAATGACCTTAATGACTGTTTCATATGAGTCAAATATGTTTAGAGGCAGGATCTGCACTTAAGAAAGCCACACTGGGTAGGGTCCGGTGTCAGCAGGTCGCCAATATCTTTATGTCTGCGGTACATGCTGATCCTTTCCATAGCTGTGCAGACCGAGCTTCTCAGGATTCTGGGGTGGTAGTTTTCAGTATCCATTCAGGCAACACCTTTGTTGAGAAGGACCACTGTTGTTGTACACTGCTCTTTGGGTACATATCCTGTGGTAAAGCTGACATTGAGCAGTAGTGTGATTTGGCATTCCATTCTTCTTGGAGTCCATGTTGGACTCAGCCCAGGACACCATCTCATACCATTGCTGCTGTGTGTTTTGCTTTGTAGATGCTGGCTGTTACCTCAGCATCTGCAATGTCAGGGGGCCAGCAGTCTGCTGGGATAGATATTTTGCATTCGGGGAGGGGGGGGGTTTGCACTGCACCTGTCAGGATGTATGTTGGCAATATGTGTGTGTGTTTGGTATGTTGTTTGTAATATTTGTGTGATTCAGAGCATATCTGTGAATTCCCAACACGGTTCCTAACATCAGTTGTGGAAGCCTCGGGATTATCCTTAGTGTCCTGTACAATTTGTATCCTCATAGGTTCATAGGTTCATACTAGGCTATCCACCCTAGGGCATTTGTAAGCCTAGCTAGAGTGTGTGTGTCTTTCGCCACCCCTTGCTATGTGAATATTATGGCCATTTATGAATTGCTTTGCTGTGCCTCTGTCTGGACGTGACACAGTGAAGACCCCCAGTGTAACTCTACGATCATCCATCCACTTGGCAAGATTTCTGTTGAAGAGTGTCAGTGAGGGGCTCTGCCTAACATGGAGTGGGATTCTGTTCCAGGGTGTGGGGAGCCTCTGGGTTATGTATCTGTCCCTCCAGCACATCCTATTTCATTATGTGTTGAGGTTGACATCTCTCACTCTCACAGCTCCGATGGCTTTGAGTTTTCAGGGGTGGAGCATGTCCATTACTCCTGTGTTGGACATGGCCTTGTACAACAGGCATGCAATGCCTCTGTGTAGGCAGTATGTGACTGCATTCAGCTGGAGTGTCTACAGCCAGGCAGCATATGACATATATTTGAGACCCTTTATCCTCTTGGTGAGGTACCTTTGAGGTCTTTCTAACTGCTGCAGGTGTCAGGTAAGGAACATCCCAAATGAGGCATTGTACTAGATTATGGGTGTGATAAGAGAACAGTATAGGGGCACAATGACCTCTGTTGACATAGATGTGAATCCTTTCATGATACGGTGTCCAATATAGACAGTCTTCCTAGCCACATTGGCAAAGTGAGTGTCACATAACAGGTTACTATCCACTTGTGTCCCTAGGTCCCTGATTACTCCTTCCATACATAATGGTTTACCACCTATGTGGTAATTTGTGAGTACCTTGTTTGGTATTTGGTGGGACATTCATACTGTCCAGTGTCTTCAGGACGGCTGGGTGGGGTTCCTGTGTGTGAGAGTGTGGTCTGTAGCATGCTACAGACTGTACAGCAGTCTTGCCTACGGTTAGTTGCACATGGGTGGACTCCAATGTCTTGTGCATTGTCAGTTACCTGGACATATGGGTGTCTGTGCTGAATATGGATACTCACCCTCCTTTTATGTTTTGTTCCAGGTTTTGGGGCCATGACACATGATATGTGGTATAACCTGGTAGTGCTGGTGTGCTGTCAGGAGGCTTGCAGCAGGTTTCTGTCACTGCACAGACATCAATGTTCTCCATACTGGGGATGGCCTCGGGAGCATGCATACTGGGATTTACACATCTGGCATTGGTCAGCATTACCCTTATGTTTCTTTCCACTTATGTTTTGTAGGGTGGTGGGTTAGTCTTTTCAGCCTTGCCTACGAAAGGCTCTATGGAGGTGGCAAAAGCCTTATCCAATATCAAGACGCCCAGGGGTAACAGGTGCAAGCCATCCCTGGAACAGCTGCGTGGCTTGTCAAGCTTGACATCCCAAGCAGACAGACATTGGATCCCCTTGGAATGACACCAGTAATTGTGCCACTTGTTATAACTGATCATTTTGTGTTTGTACTGTGGCATCATTCTTGGTGAGGGTAGGATGCTGCAAATGGTCAGTGTCATACCGGCCTGGACTACATAATCGGAGAGCTCATCTATGTCTCTTTTCATGTAGTCCGGGGAGGTACATCTCAAGTCATTCACACCAGCATGGACTATGACTGCATCATATTTCTACTTGCTTTGGGGTGACCTGCATACTTGTGTTATGTGGCGTATTGTAGCAGCCTATAGGCAGCTTACTGTACCCTTTCACTTGTTCAGTCTGGTGTGCAGGACAGCAGCGTGTCTCACTATGGAGTCACCTATTACAACTGTATCAGGCATATTGTTTCTCCTTCTGGCCTGTGACTGTTTGGCACACCAGCTTTGTGTACTATGTGTTGCATGTGCTATGTTTGGAGGTTGTTTGATTGGGTGTCTGCTTTGGAGGCCTCTGTTGGTGTGGTGTGTTTGTAATTCGGGCCTCCGGGAATGTTTTTATGTGTTTATGTCTTTGGTTTGCAGTTGTGATAGGTCTATGTGGGACTGGGTTTGTGGTGTGTGTGGTTACCTTCTCCTCCTGACTAGTTTTGGGAGTACTGAGTTGAGGGAGCTCAGCCTCCAGTTTGGATAGATGGTTGCATCTCTCACATATATTTGTATTTCTTGGGGAGTTGGGTGTTGTCTGTGTACTTGGGGCAGGTGTAACATTGCCTCAAGATTCACAGATTCAACTTGTTGTGGCTGGCCTTAGTGGATTGTATGTGTGGACATATTTTATTGCCATACTACTGATCAGTGATTGCTCTATCATGTAGTAGCTTCCTCATTCTCTTGCATGGTTTGGTTATGGCTGGTGTCCACCATGCCAGATGCCTGCGTGTATGGCATTGTGTCTTGTTTTAATTTAGGATTGCATAATCCAAGCATTCCTGGCAGTGTTCATGGAATGGCTGTATTACAGGTTCTGAGGTGTGGCCCATATTTTGCACCTGCACAGGACCTTTAATGAATTCCACATCAGTTTGGAGGAGTGCAAATATTGCTTTACACATGTTTTTCACTGTGGTTTTCTGGCCAGGGACTGTGGTCAGGATTTGTATATCCAGTGTGATTACTCTATGGTCTGGTTTTACCAGTGAGCAATACACTTATCATCTTGCCATCTAGTACCCATGTTGCTGATTATCACATCCAGTATGCTTACCCCTCTTGTGGGAGTGGTACATTGTTCCTGGGCCTTTTGGTTTATGGATTCTATGAACTTTTGTCCTACACTGTTGGAGCTAGTATAATGCTCCCAGTCTATGTCTGGGTATTTTCAGTCACCCAATATAATGTGGTTTGGAGGACTTGATATATTCATGTATTCCAGCATAGGCCAGGTGCAGTTCCTGGTGTTGGGACGGTAGTCTGTAGCAGGCTATAAACTGGGGGGCAGTTTTAGCCACTGTTACTTGACCATGGCTAGTCCATGCTGCTTCTTGTTGTGGTACCAACATGGGGGTGTGGTTATCCATGACAATTATTGCTAGTCACCCTCCTTTTGTAGCTTGTTCCATGTTTTGAGGCTGTACAGCACAGTATGAGGTGTAACCTGGTAGTGTTAGGGTGCTGTTGTGAGCCTTGACCCAGTTTTCTGTTACAGCACAGATATCAACATTCTCCATACTGGGTGAGTTTAGACTGAATGCATCTTGCTGTTTAGACTTCTGGCATTGGGTAGCATTACATCTAGGATCTTATCCCTTCTGATACCTATGGAGGTAGGTTTGTGTTTTGAGCCTTACCTATTCAGGGCACGCTGTGGGTAACAACAGCCTTTGCCAGTATCCATACGGCCTGCACTGATAGGTGCACGCCAGTCCTAGCAGGTGGAGCATCATGTCATGCTCAGCATGTCATCCCAGGCTGGCACACATTGGATCCCCTTTGACTAACTGCGATACTTCAGCCAATTATTGCACTTGATCATCTCATTGTCATATTGTGGCATGATGCTTGGTGAGGGTAGGATGTTAAGTCACGGTCCTCAAGTGTGCATATAGTACATGGTGTTACATTACTTAACACATGGCATTCATGCTTCAGGTGGTGCTGCAGAGCTGCCTCTGTCGGATGCACATATTATACTCCCTGTACATGTTTGTGAGCAGGTCATGTCATTTTAGGCATCCCTGTTATTATTTGAGTGAGTCAGAGGGGGTATCATTCCCAGGGTTCCTACTGAGCCAGTGTATGTGCTATGCGTTGCCTCTTTGCCAAGGCCAGGGCATACTGGGCACGCCTCCTTCGGCCTACTGGGGCAGGCTCAGGTTGTTCCTCCTCCAAGTCACGCTCTGCCTGTGATGGCCTTGGCAATGGTGGGGGGCTGTTTGGCCCAGCCCTATGCTGGTCTTGCTGCAGCTGTTTTCACAAGATCATATTATGTAGCATAGCACATACCATGACAATTTGTGTACATGTAGTTGGTGTGTACTGCAAGGCTCCACCAGATGTGTCCAGACACCGGAACCGTGACTTAAGCAGCCCAAACACACGCTCTATTACATTACGTGTTTGTGCGTGTGCCTCATTATGGCGTTCCTGTTCAGGTGTGTGTGCGTTTCTGATGGGTGTCATCAGCCACGGCTCCAGTGCATAACCTGCATCCCCCACTAGGTGTCCGTGTGGGATGTCCCCATTGGCAAATGTCTGGTACAGCTGCGTCAAATGCCAGATGTGGGAATCATGGTAGCTCCCAGGGCAGCCAGCACACACATTCATTATTATGCCCTGGGCATCACACATGACCTGGCAGTTGATGGAGGGAAGCCCTTGCGGTTAATGTAGGCCCTACCCCGCTCACCGGCTGGTGCTTTGATGCGTATGTGCGTGCAGTCTATTGCACCCACTACCTCAGGGTATTCCGCTATTTGCTGGAAGAGACGCATATTGCTGGCCAATACCTCACGGGCATTGGGGAAATATACATAATCACCGACATGTGCTGACATGGCATCCAGGAACTGGTGCAGTACCCTGGAGGCTGATGCCTGTGATATCCCCATCATATCACCAGTTGGTCTCTGGAAGGTACCTGTTGCTAGTATTCCTAGGCCAACACATACTTTGGTTTCCACTGGGATGGGTTCCCCTCTGTTGGTTCTGTGTGTGAGGCGTGGCCTGCACAGCTCCACTATTTGCTGCAGGAGGTCTCTGTCCACTCTATAGCGCTCTACTATCTCCAGCTCATGTAACCCGTGGTAGGTGACCCTGGGCCTGTACACTCTTCTCCGTCTCCTCACTGTGGGTTGTCTGGCACCATCTGCATTGTCACCACCCTCAGCAAGTCACCTATGTCTCATTATGACAGCTATGGCAGCCCCTAACATTTCTGCTCTGAGTTCAGCTTTTTCAGTTTTCACTTCTAATAGCTTACTCCTGTCTTGCAGTGTCTCGTGAGAGAAACATCCTGCACTGCTGCTTGCAGAGTTTTAAGTGCTGGGCTGGGCTACTATTCTGCCTGTGTAATTGCCTGCTTCTAATTGTTTTCACCTGCTAGCTCCAGCAGTATTCCCTGCTAGCTTCCTACTAATTCTGTTGCTTCCTTTTTCCTTTCTGTTTCCTCAGGGGGGAGCAGCGTGCATACTAGCAGAAACACGCTCACAGTGGCTTACACGCACGCACACATGCTTACACGGTTCAGAATCTGCTTATTCGGGTTAAAACGCGCGCACACCCACGCAAACAGTGTTAAACATCTCCCAACACGCTCCCACATGCTCAGTCTGCCTTACACGCGCGCACACTGTCTTACTCACGCTTCATGGTGCGCATGCACGCCCAGCAAGAAACTTTGGTGTAGGCAACAGTGTACACCTTCCATTTCTTGACTTTCCCATGCTTATGTTGTGGCACTCCTCTTTCCATGATATGTGTCTGACATCTGTCATGTAACTCTGACCTCCAATGAACTGCATTTCTTTCTGCCATTCCCCCCTGTGATGTCACCTATCTCTTACTCTGTTCCTCCCCTTTCTGTAACTCTTACACTACTCAAAATGTGCTCATTTGCTATGTGACAGTGGAATTCAGTATCCTAACACTCATTTGCATCAGATTGCCTACTAATGCTTAGTTACATGTCTTAGACTCAGCTTCCCCCCCTTAGCAACCACTACACGGTGGCCATGTTGTTTTTGGTCTGCTGATCCCTGCATTGTAAATCCATGTATTGCATAAAACCCACATTTGTGGGTTTATAACCTTCATTTTAATGTTTTATACAGCACAGCCCGTTTGCGTGGGGCTGCGCTGGGTTTAAACAAAAAAAATATATATTTTTATTAATTTTGCATCAGGTTACCTTGCCAATGGCCACATACTTGGCCATTGGCATGCTGCCTGACACATATGCACCCTATATTTGGAGCTGACATGGCTCCATTGTGGTTTTTGCAGAAACGTACTCAGTTGTCAACTGAGTACATTTCTGCAGCTAAAACGGCTCTTACACGGGCTGCTTTGGGCTTCCTGGATCGCTAATCTACCTCATTTGCATGCTATTCGGCTGCAAGTGAGGTGATTAGCTTATCCACGCCCACTCCGTGTAAGAGACGTTTTAGCTGGTCTCTTACACGGACTTTGGGCTGTTCCTGGATCGCGAAGGCTGCATGGAGTCTTACACTACTCTTAGACTCCGTGCAAGCCTTCGTGAATCCTGCCCAATGTTTTAACTAATACTCAAAAGCCTAGAGGGGACAGGTGCAGACCATCTCTGGAAAAGCAGCATGGTCTGTTGACCATCTTCCTCCCTGCTGAGAAATATTGCACCCCCTAAGAATGACTCCAGAAATAAAGCCAGTCATTTTTGTTCATATTGTGGCATCATGCTTGGAGAAGGTAAAATGCTGTTCAATGCTAGGCTCATGCCAGCCTGGAACACATATTCCAAGAGCTCCATGATGTCTCTTTTCATATAGTCTAGGGAGATATATCTCAGATCATTTACACTCACATGGACTATGACTGAATCATACTGGTACTTGTGGACATGGACTATGACTGAATCATACTGGTACTTGTGGTCCAATGACTTGAGTGCGTGTGAAATGTGCCAAATACTGACCTCCGATACACAACTGACCATGACTTTCTCCTTACTCAGCCTGGTCAGAGGGACATCAGTGTGTCTCACAATGGAGTCTCCACTGACCAGAATGTTGGATTGTTTAGTGGCTTGCCTTTTGGACTTAGAAGCATAGGCTCCATGTGATGTGGATGAATGTGTTGACACGAGTGTTATTTTTAAAGAGTGCATTTGGGGATGTTGAATGCATTTGGTAAGTGTACTTCATCTAGGAGGTCCTTGGACTTTAGGAAGGTTACATTTAAGTGCCTCAACATATGTGTGCCTATGTGTCTGCTTCATACTATGTGTGATGGGTGCAGCCTGCATACTACTGACAGCCTGATTAACATTTGGAGTGCTTTTATGTGGCAGCTTTGCCTCCAGTGACATTGTGTAATTAACTCTCTCAATACCTTAACCTTATTAGTTTGTTTCAGAATCAGCCGGTTGTCAGTAAACATGAGGCAATTTCTCCATTGCCTCAGAATACTAACATCAACCAAGTTGGTAACAGGGGTAGTGGGAAAGCTCATATTTATGGTAACATGCCTTTTTTATTGATTAGATGGTTGCAGTGGGAAAATAAAGCAAATGCAGGTGTATCTGGTTTGCAGTTCTGGGGGCAGTGACTGTCACAACAAACTGGTTGCCTTCTGTGCAACTAGTCACTGGTGCAATTTTAAAAGGATGCTTTTACAGGAACAATTTAAACTCAAGGTACCTGCATTTATACAGGGCACTGCCAAACATTTGAGGGGAAACTAGTAAAACAGAACTTGATGGCTTACAGATGAAGTGTTTAGGGAAATATTCTGAAGTTAGGTTAGACAGTAGCTATACAACCAGTACTTACTGAAAAGAAAAAAGAATTAACTTTATCAATAATGATGAATAGTGGGGATTCACCTAGCTGGCTACTAAGTGTGCAAGTCTCATCACAGCTTCATGCTCCTGGGATACAAAGCCCCTTTGTGTCTTCTCTCACCAGAAGCAAATCAGTAGCACTAATCCTAAGATGAAAAGCAGGCCACGGGCCCTTTGGTGATCAGCAGTCTCATCCCAGACAATGCAGGGCTCTGTAGGCTTGTTGTAGCCTTTTCCTAGTAGATGCCTTGAACAGCAACAAGACCAATCATGAAGGTCTCACACAGGCACTCACTGCCCAATCAGAGAATGTCAAGAATTGCACCATCTGTTCCTTCCCTCACTAGTAGCATAATAGAAGAACAAATTCCAAGCTGGCATATAAGAAGCCATTATCAGGCTTTCTGGTGACAGCATTCTCCAGGAAATAATGTCCCTATGCTCCTTCTCTCATGAGGAGCAAAACTGAAGATGTAATCCTAAGATAACTACTGAAAGGTAGAATGTGGGCTCTTCAGTGATTGGTTGCCTTGTACCAGATGTTGCAAATTTTAAAGGTAACATAGAAAAAATGGGTTAATACCCTAAGAGTTGCAGTGTGCACTAAGCAGTTAGATGTAAAATAGGGGGTAACTCAAGCTTTAGCAACCTAAGGAGTGAGTCAATTTTAAAAGAGCAAAATAAATTGGATGGGTGTTGGCACTTAGTGTTCTGGCTCTGTGGAAAACAGTGAGAGGGCCAATAAATTTAGATAGCTGAAGGGGGAATGAATTCACAAAATGATTATTTTGTGCTTGGTGACAATAGCCAATGAAAGAGCAGAGGGAATGAAATGTGTGATCAAATTAACAAGAAGTGTGAGCAATTACACAGTTGAGTTCCTCAGTTCATAGGTAATTAGCCTAAAGTGACCTGTTCTAATTTCTGTGTGACTCATGACAGGCACAGTTGAGGTCGCTTTCCTGTTTAAATATGCAATAGAAAACAGAGTAGAATTAAAATACAATGTAATGAAAACATGTCACAATCCGTAAAACAGAACAAGGCAATAAAGCAATACAAATTGCAAGAAAGCAGTATAAGAAAAACAAACTAACCTTTCCCTCATAGTAGTCTGAGTGAGCTTTTCCGGTAATGAACCTCCTTGAATCTAACATTCAGTTTTATTCTCAGTGGAGTTTCATTCAAAACAGGTTTGTCATTATAATTGTTACCAAATAACGCAACTGTAGGAGTTCAAAAGGTGAGTTAATATCTAAACTGCTGTAAAGTCACCTTTAATTAACCTCTGATTGCATCTTTCCCATAACAGAGAATGTTTTCACATTACTGTAATTCAATCTCTAGCAATAGTTTGCTACTCTGGAGCTACTGTTTCTCAATGTACGTCTGCATACTGTAACTGACTGTAACACTGGTTTCCTTTCTATGCTAATCTTTGGATGTTATCATACAGTAACTTTCTGTTTCTGATTTTGCCTTATGGTCCAGGTCACTCCTGAAAAGGGTCTTTAATCCAGTACACTTACTCAGTTAACAAATGCATAAAGAAATAAATCTCTACATTTATTTAAAGCATCTATTAAGCACCTTTCTCTGTGTGTGATGCTCAAAGCGTCTTTAAAAATAGAGGGGCTCATAACCGGTAATGATGCTTAATAAGTTTGAACACTAGGTATTGTCAATAATATTTCCTCATTCTAATACATCAGTGATACCCTGCTTGTCCAATGAGTATATCCAATCTCACTGAAAAATAAGTGAAAAAGTGACTGCATCCAAAATTTCCTATAAATAGCAAGCTAGGTCAGGCCATTGTGATCTAGTACAGATCTCATTCCTTGTTATTTTGGCATCCTGTGAAAAACAATGTAAAATGTATGGCCTTGGTGGTACTTTGGGCAAGGTAGATGGTTCTAACATTCTTTCTCTTTATGTGAATACTCAGTTGGAGGTGGAAGAGTGTTTGAAGACAACATCACTTAATGTAGTCTGAACTTTTTGGAGTATACCTTCTTGATCAATTCTCACATCCACCTATTTAACCTTTACTTATATAGGGTAAGGTGTGCTGAGAACTGACTCAGCACTTTCTGGAAGGGCACAGGGAGATGAGAAGTTGCAGTACCATCTGTATATTCATTTAGGGAAGTCTGTAGGAGCATTTTTCTAGAAGAATGTCTCTTTTCCATGTTGATACTGCTAGGAAGATGTGGACCTACTGTCTAACCGCTCCTCTCCCTCTAATGTGGTGATACCTCAAGTATAGTCGCTATGGAGCACCAAAATGTCTGCTCTTCTCTATTAGACAGAACCCTTGCAGGTGGCTATGATTTTTTTAAATGCTTTGTTGACCAGGTTAGTCCCACTAGACCAGAAGCCTCTTTTTAGGGGAGAACCGAGGTGATATTCATATTGACTATGTGAAATTGAGTCAGAGGACAGGAGAATTCACCTATACTTTTCTATGAGTGCCATGGGATCTTTTACATCCACCTCAGCTACCACTGACTCAAGCAAATGAGGCCTTGGTTTAACATTTCATCTGAAGTACAACACACTCCAGAGTGCAGCACCCCTTACTACTGTACTGCAGTTTCAGTAATAAAAAAATTAAAACAATCTCCTATGGAGTAAGACGAACACATACAGCCTTCTTATCTTCCAGCACTAAAGGTGAATGTGCAACCTGTTGAGTCACTGACATAAGGATGGTATCCACGATCTTTGCCTTAAAGTTCCTCAGTAAAAAAAAAAAAAGCTGGATATCATGAAATGATTATGGATGTACAAGTATTCTGCTTCTGATCTACTATACTATATCATAAAAAGCTCTAAGAACATGTCATTCTGTTTTTCATGATGTCATCATTAACTATTCCACCTCCAGAATATCATGGGGAAAGATGAAGCCTACATTTTAGGTGTGCGTTTTGTACAAGTGATCTGTGAAACCTGATGATTTGGCAAATACAACAGGGGCAACCCCAGACAAGTCCTGCCTGAAAAGCCTTTCTCACACTTCTTAACCCCATGATTGGGTGCTTGGGATCCAAAAGCTGTGGTTTGCCTGCAGAATTTGAACTTGGATGAATATGACATCAGCCACAGAATGGAAGAACATGGAGAGTTATTTATTATATATGTATGTGTTTGTTTATTTGTTTTATTTTTTTATTATTAGTTTATTTTGAGAACAGAGACATACCCATCAATGGACAGAACATCTAGTCATTTTCTTGGCAAATGCTTGTAGGCTACACAAATGACAGTAACAGTAATGCAGCCATTCTGGTATGAATCCAGTATCAGGGGTATTATCCAAGGAGTTTGTTTTGCAGCACAAAGGCATAATACATTGAATCAGGTCCTGGGCATCTATCAACTCTTGGAGATGTTTCTTGGCTAAGCCTAGCTTCTTTGGGGGACAGTCCCCAACCAGCTGCATTAAATGGAGCAATTCCCAAATGACAGGTTATAATGAACTCACTCTGAAAGTGCTGAAGAATTATCTGCAAAATTCCCAGATTCACTGAGTCACAATGTGAAATGAAATGATCTAGTGAAAAGTCCTATGTCCAATACCTTCCAGGTCTTCCCAACATACTTACAAGTTGCAAGCAGTCATTTCAGATGATGCAGAAGTCCACAGGGCATTACAGAATCTACTCAAAGAGTCAAGAAGGTTGTGTTCTGCAATGTGGCACTTCAAACTACTTAAAGCCTATTTGAAAGAAGGAAAGGCACCACAAGGATTGCAAATCTAAAAAGAGAAGGGGATATGTTTTGATAATGCACATATCATGTTAAAATGGTACATTATACTGTAAGTGGTTTCTCAGTTATTTGTTGACACCCTAGTAATTTATTATGAGAAAAAATGTAATTGCTTTATAATAATGTCAAGGGACATCTTGGGTGTTCTCAGCATTGTTTACTTCAGTAGTTATTTTCCAATTGTAAGATCAATCTTCAACAATCTGATACAGAATTATTGGTATAAAAAGTAAAGAAATACAAACACAACCTCAAAGACTATCAAAATAATGTCGCTTGTGTTTGTGCTATACAAAACCAGAAGTGTTTGTCTTGCCAAGGATTTTGTGGCACAAAATTCTTTCAGCAGTAAATGTTCCAAATGTAAAATGTATGTTCAATCTGATACTGTTTCATGGGTGGGGATGCCACCTTGGATTCTAATTTTTCTTCTACTGAGGATACTGAGTTTGAATAAAGGGAATTATCCTCAAACAGAAATACCCCCATTAAAGCCGTTTCGAAATACAAGCAATGAGAGTACAAGCATTGCAGATCAAATATAGAAAATGGAAAGTACAATTCTAGAGACTTTCAAAACAATGCTAACCAAATAGCTGATGATATAAACAGTTTGGTTAATAACTTAACTACCTTATTCTTTCAATTAATTTATATATTCTTTGTTAAATAAAGGATTAAACTGTGTTCCTTCTACACATATCTCTTAACTACCAAATGTTCCTGGAAATTAAGGTATTTTGTAGGAAAGTGAACTTAAAGTTTTGGTTTGCCAGTACCGAGCTACAAGCAGTACATAATTCTAATATACATTTTACAACCAAACCTTTTACTTTTCATCCACCATAATGCAATGTTGTCAGTGTTTTTAAACAATCTTTATTTTATGAATTACATTTGTAAAAATATTTTAGGAATGTTTCTCATTGCTTAGCATTAAAGTAGAGGAAGGCAATGCCTCTTTCTTTTTATCATCAAGGCTTGATTTAATTATTGCACAGGCTAATAAAGGTGGGGCAACAGTAATCTGTTTGTTACTCTTGATGTTGTTTCATTATTCACAGTCATTCCCAATGATAAAGGGCTTGATTTTTTGAAGGAACAGCTGACAAAAAGTTGTTTATATAGTGCCAATGAAATTGAGTTGTATATTGAGTTGATGTCCATAATTCTTATGAATAATGTATTTTTATTTTCTGACCAGATTTATTGGCAGAAGAATGGTGTGGCGATGGGGAGTGCATGCTCAAATAGTTATGCAAATGCCGTTATGATGAAACGGGAGGCAGATTTTTTTGGATGAAGGGCCTTTCAAAGATTTAATTATTTTCTATAGAAGGTTTGTAGATGACCTCTTCATTTTATGTAGAGGTTCTGTTTCAGAATTAATGAGCTTTGTAGAGTACATCAATAGCACTACCCCATTTTTGAGGTTTACTTTGAATTATTCAGATGTCAGTATTAATTTCTTGGATGTGATAATAGAAAGGGATAGTTCCAATATGGTATCTACTAGATTATATAGAAAGGAATGTTATGTTAATAGTCTATTAACTAGGGATAGCATGCATCCAGAGTTTATTTTTAGAAATGTGGCCCAGAACCAGTTTTATAGGGCTTCTAGATTAAGTGTAAAGAGTAGTGAATTTGAAGAACAGAAATTTAGAACTATTAATGAGCTCACTGACAGGGGTTATGATCATGGGCTGGTAGAATATAATGCTACCCAAGTCTCCAAACTGAGAGAAACTAGGGCCAAACCATATTTTTCAAAAAGATTGTCTTGTGGAAACACTAAAAGGAGCAACAATATTAAGGTCTGTATTCCTTATTCTAAGGATATAAGGAGGTATACAGAGATTATTAATCAACATTGGGATATTCTGTTAACAGATCCACAATTAAGTGAAATCATAGGTCCTAGACCTTAGTTTACATTCAAGAATAAGAAAAATTTACGGAGAAGGCTATGTAATGTTAAGGAAATTAAGAATGTCTTGATAGCACCAGGTACTAGACCATGTGGCAAATGTTCACAATGTAGGTACATTAATAGAGAGCCTTTTTTTGTGCATCCAGATACAGGTAAAGTATATGACGTTAGGGTGCAGGCTGATTGTGAAACCATGCACATGGTTTATTTAGCTAATTGCACTGTCTGCAAACGTTTTTATGTAGGCAAGACAGATCGCGCCCTTAAAGATAGAATAAGAGAGCACAACTATCATATAGGTAAAGGGAGTAATATCAATGCTTTAGCTAAACATGTACAAAATATGGGGGTACAACATAAATTTTTGTTTATGGTTGTATCTAAGACATATGAGAATGCAAGGGTGGGTGATATTAGAGCTAGAACAGAAGAGGTAGAGGCTAGATGGATAGTGATGTTAAGATCTAATTATGGTCATGGTTTGAATGATCATGTGCCCATGAAACCTGTTCTTAGCAAAAGGGCTTTACATAGTTTTTGTTCTTCTTTTCATATTAAAGTATTATTGTAGATGGCAATTTGTTATATATTTTTTATATATATATTTTTGTATATATTTTTTATGTAGTGTATTGTTTTAATAATAGTATATATACATGTTTTTAAGGTTGATTTTAATGGTTCCTTTAAATATTTAACAGAATGTATCATGTGACTATTTCACCTGGTTATTTAAGGTGTAGCTTTTTGCATTTAGTTATACACCTGAAGAAGCATTCTGTGAAAGCGCTAGTGTGTTGCAATAAAGCAGTTCTGCACAGCATATTCCTTGGTATTTTTTAAGACTATCGTGGATTCTGGAGCCTTTTCTCAGCAGCTTTGTTTGTATCTTGTTTTTCGTTTTTTATAGCTGCAGAGGTTTCTGGTGCTTGGCCTTTTGTGTTCTTCTTATCTGATTATATAATATATTTGTCAACATGCATTTGCAGCACATTATTGTGGTGAGCAAACAGCTTGTCCTTTTTGCCGGAGAATGTCATTATAAATCAGTAATAGTAACTTTAAAAAACAAAATGAAATGCACCACTGCCACAAGCCACACATCCCAAATCTCAAGAAATCCACAACATAGAGAAATAAATAGGTTCATAGGTAGGTACTAGGCTATTGGCCCTAGGGCCTATATAAGCCTAGCCAAGGGTACCCTGGCTTTCGCCACCCAAGAAAAATTATTTTCCTGTGCCACTTTCGAGCAGAGCCACAGAAGTGATCCCCGGGGTGAATTTCCTATCTCCCATCCAGTCATCAAGATTTTTCTTGAGGACCTTTGTTTGATATAGATAGGTAGTTTGTTCCAGAGTATGGGAAGTCTCTGGGACAGGAATCTATCCCTCCAGCATGTTCTGTTTATTGTGGTGACAAGGTTTAGGCCTCTAGAGCATGTAGCTTGCAGGGATTGGGATTTCTTTAAGTGGAGCATATCTAAAAGCTCTGGGTTTGACATAGCTTTGTGTTAGGCAAAGATTGCCTCTGAGTAGGCGATATGCGACAGAGTAAAGCTGCAGTTTTTTGAGACGGTCTGCGTAGGGCATCTGTTTGAGGCCAGTAATCCTCTTTGTGAAGTATTTCTGTGGCCTTTCCAGTTGTTGTAGATGTCTTGCGAGTTACATACCAAAAGGGGCATTGTACTCTATAATGGGACTAATGAGTGACGATTAGAGTGGAACAATGACCTCTTTTTTCCTGGATGAAAAATCTTTTGTGATGAGGTGTGCCATGTAGAAGGATTTCCTGACTACTGCGGTGATGTGATTCTCAAAGGAGAGACTACTGTCCACCTGTGTCCCAAGGTCTCATCACACTTTTGGTGTTAAGTAGACTACTGCCTATGTGGTAGTTCATGGGTACAGAGTTTTTACCAAAAGGGATGACAATGCACTTTTTGGCATTCAGCTTGAGGCCATGGCTTTGACACCAGGCATCTGTCTCAGCGAGGCCCTTTTGTAGGATGTCCACATCTTTTGGACTTTTGATTATGGCTCTTAGTTTGCAGTCATCTGCGAACTTCATTAGCCAAAGACCTTCTGTGTTGGCCTGTACTTCAGAGAAGTAGATACCAAACAGGTGAGGACCTAGGACTGAACCCTGTGGTACTCCACTTGTCACTGGTCTGAAGTTGGATTTGGAGTCTGCTACTTTCACAGTGTGGGTTCTGTCAGTGAGCCAGTTGGCAAACCATCTTGTGACATAGGGATTTATACCTAGTTTAGTGAGTTTATCTATAATTCCAGAGTGGGGAATAGTGTCGAAAGCCTTGGCGAGATCTAGATAGGCTGTGTGAACCACCTTACCCTCATCTACGGCTTTGGTGACTGCTTCAAAGAAGTCTATCAGGTTTAGGAGACATGATCTGCCTTTTACAAACCCGAATTGGGTGGGGTACTGAGTTCGGAGATTACCAATGTCATTGTTTATAAGTTCCATGATGATACGTTCCATAGCCTTGCAGACCAGGCTCGTTAAGCTAATGGGGCGGTAGTTTCTGGGGTCTGTGGTGGCTCCCCCTTTGTGGAGTGGGATAACTGTTGCTGTGAGCCACTCAGTGGGCACATAGCCTGAGGTGTGCCTATGATTGAACATGGTACTTAGGTGCGGTGCCTGTTTGTTCTGTAGTTCATGCAGAACACAGCTTGGGATGTTGTCAGGTCCAATGGATACTGTGTTCTTGGCTTTGGATAGTGTGTTTTTTACCTGTGCAGCCATGATTACAGGAACTTTGCATTCTTCTGGTATAGAGATGGGCCCTTTAGGGGATGACAGGGGGGGTAAAGTTAGCACTGAACCTATCTGCCAGGATGTTGGCAATATCAGTTGGTTTTGTATATTTAGTGCCATTGTGCTGTAACTCAGAGCAGATCTGAGTGTTGCCATTGAGATTCTTGACATAGCTATAGAATGCTTTGTGGTTGCCCTTAGAATCGGTGGTGATTTTGTTTTCATAACTAGCTTTGAAGGATTTTATGAGGGATCTCAGCTTCTTACTGAGGCTGACCAGGGAGTTTCTCCAATCATGGGATTTTACTCTTTTTTGCAAGAGTTTCTTTCTTCTGTTGTAGAGTTTGTTTATGGCAGGGGACCACCAGATTGGCTTCCTTTTTTTGCAGGATAGCATCTTGGTTCTGTTAGGGATTGCACAATCCATGCACTCGTGTAAGTGCTTATAAAGTGCATTTGTGTAGGATTCAGCAGTCATACCTCTATTGTCCGTCAGCATGGGTGTTGTGAAGTTTGCCATTTCTGTCTTAAGAAGTGTGAAGTTGGCTTTGGAGAAATTTTTTACTGTGGTTTCCCTAATGGGGGGTGGGGGAGGGATGTGGATGTCTTGGGTGATTAGCTTGTGGTCGGATCTGACCAACGAGGAAGTGACCCCTAGTGTGGTGCACCGGTTGCCCATGTTGGTAATAACCAGGTCTAGGATACTGCTGCCCCTGGTGGGGGTGTGGATAAGTTGATCCATGGCATTGGAATTTATGAATTCCAGAAAACGTTGAACATAAGAGTTGGTACATGAGTAGTTTTCCCAGTTAATAGTAGGGTAGTTGAAATCGCCCATTATTAGGGTGTTAGGTTGTACCTAATATTTTCCAGTGTATCAAGAAATGAGGAGTGGGAATCCTGGGGCATGGTGGGGGATCTGTAGCAAGTTACAATTTGGATTGCGGTCTTGCCCAGAGTTAGTTGCACTCGGATAATCTCTGATGCATTATGCTGAGCAACTAGCCTGGAGGTGCGGATATCCTTAATGAATATGGACATGCCTCCGCCTTTAATGTTTCGGTCTAGGTTAGGTGGCCGAAAGGTGTGGTATGAATTATAGCCTGGTAATGCAGGGGTACTCTCTGGAGTCTTGAACCAGGTCTCTGTCACTGCACAGATGTCAATGTACTCCATTTTAAGGAGTGCCTCAAGTGAGTGCATTCTGAGGTTTAGACTTCTAGCATTGAGTAGCAATAACCTCAGATTCTTCTTGCCTGTACCTGTTAGGGTGGTGAATTTGTCATTTGAACCTTGCCTAAAAAAGGCACTATAGGGGTGGCTAGAGCCTTAGCCAGTATCCGGAATCCCAGGGGCGACAGGTGCAGGCCATCTCTAGCAAACCATCGTGGTTTGTCGATCATGTCATCCCAGGCAGACAGATACTGGATCCCCTTAGAATGACACCAGAAGCTTAGCCAATTGTTGAAGTCAATCATTTTGTCCTTGTACTCTGGTATCATTCTGGGTGATGGCAGGATGCTACTCAGGGCTAGGGTCATACCTACCTGGGCTACAAGATCGGACAGCTCCTCCATGTCTCTTTTCATGTAGTCCAGGGAGGTACATCTCAGGTCATTCACACCAACATGGACAATGACAGAGTCATATTTGTACTTGTTGTTGAGTGATCTGAGTGCATGCGTTATGTGGCAGATCCTGGCACCCGCCAGGCAGCTGACAGTAACTTTCTCCTTGTTTAGCCTGGTAAGTGGAACATCAGTGTGCTTGACTATAGAGTCACCTATGACTAGAGTGTTGGATATGTTGTTATGCCTTATGGGCTGTGGTTGAGTGGCACACTGAGTTTGTGGGCTATGTGTCATTTGGGTTGTATTGGGTGGGGGGTGGAGGTTGCTTGTGTTTCTGCTTTGGAGGTCCCTGTTGCTTGGGCAGGTTTTTACTGAGAGCCTCCGCGAATGTAGGTGTGTGTTTTGTGTTTCTATGTGTGTGTTTTGGTGGTGTAGGTTTTGAAGGACTATGTGCTGGGTGTGGTGTGGTGCAAGTGTTTACCTTCTCCTCTTGACTGTCTAGTCCAGTCTTAGGTGAAGAGAGCTTTGCTTCCAGTTTAGCTATATAAGTGCATCTCTCACAGGTTGTAGTGTTGGGTGGTAGGAGGAGAGGGTTGTCTGTGTACCTGAGGCAATTACTGCATTGCCCCAAGATGCCCAGATTCATCAGGTAGACAGAAGAAAACACCGGGAGCTGACCCTTAGACATGCCTGGACAGGTGCTTATTTGTTAAGTACTAGAAACTGTTTTCCTCTAGACAGTGAGGAAAGTTGAGTGCTGTAGTAATTTGTAGCTTAGCCGCGGTGGTGCAGCGGTTAGTGTTGCTGCCTCACAGCAAGAGGTTCTCTGGTTCGATCCTTGGCTGGGGTGCCTTCTGTGCGGAGTCTGCATGTCCTCCCTGTGGTCGCGTGGGTTTCCTCTGGGTGCTCCGGTTTCCTCCCACATCCCAAAGACATGCTGTAGGTGGATTGGACAGTCTAAATTGGCCCTAGGTGTGTGTGTGTGTGTGTGTGTGTGTGTGTGTGTGTGTGTGTGTGTGTGTGTGTGTGTGTGTGTGTGTGTGTGTGTGTGCCTTCTGTGGAAGGTTGGGCACCGGGCTGGCAACTCGACACCCTAAAACTCCACTGCCAATCATGAGCGGACAGGTGATCCGCTGTGGCAACCCCCAACCGGGAAAAGCTGAAAGAAGGAGAAGAATAATTTAGTGCTTACAATAAGTTCTAAACAAGTGCTGAGCTCAAAGAAACAGACGAGTGCTGAAACAAAAAAAATGGCTAGTTCTAAGAAACAAAATTAAGCTAGAAGGCTTCCCTCCAACACAGAAAGGCTTGATGGCTTAGAAGCCTATAAATAGTCCTGGACACAGCAAATCTATATCCAGACTAGACTACCCACAGGAAAGGCAGGAAACAAGCTTAGAAATTTTTTTTTTTTTTTTTAGTGGCAAGAGAGAAAGGAGTAGCAGAAACTAAGCTGATTGGCCTTTTCAAATGTTCTCCCTGTATTAGGTAGAATGAAGTAATGACACTAGACTGGGAGGAGGGTCCCAGATCAAATTTACAGTAGGGGTGAGCAACTGCAAAGCCACCAACTATAAGAACAACATACCAATAGTGAGGGAGGGTGGGAAACAAACTGCAGAAATGTTTCTCACAGCAGAAAAGCAGCAGTGAGCCTTTAAATGAAAGTTTTAAACAGTTAAAGGAGCCTCTAGAGAAAGCATTTGCAAACAAGTTATCAGAAACAAACAACCCAACAGATGCTTAATAAAAGTGGACAATTTCCAGTTAATACCTCACACACAGTGAAACTAGCTAGAAAAATATACAGTACACAAAGTGCTATAAATAATTCGAACAAAATAAGCAAAAAAACAGGATATGTAATGTTATATATTATAGATACGAGTTTGCTCAGTGTCCTTCCTTCGATTAGCTCAGTGTGAAATGGCAGAAACACTCACAACTTAACTTCTTAGGTAACAGAAAGTTGAAACCTGAGACAACGTTTAAGAAAAAAAAAGCTCAACAGAACCAATGAGGTGCTTAGTCTAAGCTGTAGTCCAGGTGACCTCAGTCAGCCAATGACCTTAAACAATTCTCTCTCACTGAAATGCCTGATACCTTTGGCTAAACCAAGATGTACCTGAATATGTGCTCAGACACACAGCCTCCACAAACACTAGGCCCAAATACAAGCCTGAATATGGACAATGCTACAAATATCCACACTACTTAAAAACAAACTACAGAAATGCTTCTCACAGCAGAAAAGCAGCAGTGAGCCTTTAAATGAAAGTTTTAAACAGTACACAAAGTGCTATAAATAATTCGAACAAAATAAGCAAAAAAAAACAGGATATGTAATGTTATATATTATAGATCCGAGTTTGCTCAATGTCCTTCCTTTGATTAGCAAGTACTTTATTAAAGTTAACCATTTTCAACCAAAAAAATTAGGACTTCGTCAGAACAGTTTTACAAGATGTCACGGGTTTAAATAACTGATTTAGTAATCACATGACTAAAACATTAGCTAGGTTTAAAGTGCACTTACTAATTAAGATAAAAACTAAATAAACAATTTATTTAAATATAAATAAAACATTTCATATGTTAATTATAAAGGTGATATTCTGATATTTTCCATGAGAATCTGGTACCTCCCGAGCTACTTCCCTCAAGTCTCTTAGTGTGGGGTCAGTGACCTGAGCCTGTCTCAACTCTATTTTTGTGATCCTTCCCCCAACTCCACTTTCACAGGAAGTTTGGTATCATCTGGTGCCTCACTTTCAGCCTGGGTACTACCACTCACCACTGCCCTTGCAGTCACTCTTTCCAAAGGTTCATCAGTACCTAACAGCAGCTGTGACTCACCTTTAAGCTCACTGCTACAAAGTAGCTCCTTCCCTGAAACAGCCACCTCACCAGCCCTGGATTCAGGTGTGGGGTCTGTCTGGGTGTCCCTGAGGCTACCAGATCCACATGCCTGATTGTGTGTAACTGCATGCACACAATGTACTGCATTATCAAAATCATTCCCTACTGGGACATCTGCAGGGATATCCTCAAACACACCTACTTTCTTTGCTTCCTTTTTCACCCTCCCAATCAAGGTGAACCTGGCCAAAGGCATTTAGAATGGGGTCCCTCCTAAAGCTCTGGAGTGGACTGTCCAAGTAAGTACTGCTCGTCTTTAACCACTGCAGACTTCACAACGGTTATGTCAGAAACTGTGTCTCTCTTAGCAGTGGCCTGTTTTCCATCCACTAAGATCGGATATATACTCTGGTGATAGTTTGGTACCCCTGTTGTCTCCAGATAACGTAGCACTGGCATACTGTTATTCCCACTTGCTGGCTCCCCCACCTTTTGTTCCCTACCTTGCTTCCATGGACATCTATATGAGGCATGGCCCCACTGGTTACATTTAAAACATTTAAGCCTTGATCTTAGCCATGTACCTAAACTACTGGATTCCCCTGTTACTAGTGGACTCTGTTGGGGTGGTGTAGCCTGCCCACCACGGATTCCCTTATAGCCATATGCAGCACTAGGTATCTCCTTCCTGTGCAGTGATGCTCTGCTTGATAAGTACAGATTCCCCCTTTTTTCCCTAGCTCATCTGCAGAGTTACACTCTTGGTCTGCCAACCAGATTCTCATGTCCTCAGACAAAGTGCTAAGGGCTTGTTCCCTCACCAAAAGGTCTAACAGCCCTTCAAAAGTGGTGACCCAATATCCACTCGCCCACCTATGAAAATAAGGGCTTAACTCAGCAATATAATCACACACACTTTCATCTGCCTAGTGTCTATCCTCACAAAACTTTTTTTCTGTAAGCTTCAGGTGCTAACTTAAAGCATTCAAGTAAACATTCCTTTACTCTATTATAGTTTAAACAATATCAGACAATTTGGAAACAGCAGTTACAGCTTTACCATGGAGTAAGAGGGTCAGGAACCGTACCCAGAGTCCTTGGTCAACATCATACTGCTTACATACTCTTTCAAATATATGAATAAAACTATCAAAATTATATCCCTCTGTCAATTGTGGAAGAAATTTACTGATCTTTATTGCTTCTCAGGTTCAATTATTCCCTTCCCCATTATCTCCATGACCCTGGCATGTTGATGCCATGTCTCATTTTCTTCATCCTCCAAATGCTGCAGTCTCTCTGCTGATTCTAATTCCATCTGTTCTCCTTTTCTTCAGCTTCCATATGCAACAGTATCTCAGCTGATTCTAATTCCATACAATTGACTTCCAGTTGAAGTCCCTTTAACTCCAGATGGATTTTAAGTCTTCTGAGGAAAGGTGAACTGTCCTGTTTCTGAGGGCTGCAAATTCCTATCACCAGTCTGGTTATCCTCCTGGTTGCTGGTCGGAGCTGCAACTAAGGGTAGAATCATTTCCTCTTTAGTCAGGTTGGCATGCACTAGTCCTTTGCCTTCACACACCTTGGCCAACTGGTTCTTTGTCAGCTTGCCATAATCCTCTGCTGACACCTTTACCTGCTTTCTCTGACTAACTAAACTAACAAAAAATAAATAAAACTGTTGTGATAATGAAACTCTGAATGTTTATCTTGTGCCTGCTAAGAATACACGCACCTTTAGTGACAACTGCCTACAGGCTACAGAAGTTCAATTAATATCCATACCACTTCTCACCAGTATGTGACATCCCCTCTCTGGGCCAGTACTCAAGGAGCCTGAATCCTCACCACTGACAATGGAGAGGAATGTTCACTTGGAACAAAAATAGATACACACAGTATTTCCAGATGCAGCTCTCTGTATCAAGCACAATTTCCGGTAAGAGCATACATGGAACTCACGCAGTCCGGAGTATGGATTTCTCTCTCTGTCACCCTTCAGTTCCCCAATAAGACTCCCCATTGGCACAGCTATAGAGCTGAGTCCTTAGCCGAGTGTCCAGGCCAAGTCCTCCAGCACCTTCTCTGCAAAACCAGTGCTTCGTGTCCCTGCTCCAAACAGCTGACAAACACACTCTTTGTGATTTGATTTTCACACACACACACACACACACACACACACACACACACACACACACACACACACACACACACGGGAAATCCTGGCACAGATTTACTAGCTATACCCCCTTCTACCCAGACTATAATATATTTACTGCCATCAGACACTCCAAAGCCAGCTACTCTAAGGCTCTTACAAGGGTACCAATTTATACCGAATGAAATTAATATTAATACAAATAGTAGTGTTTTAGCCAATGCAGGAAGGCTTTCAGGAGTGGCCACAGAGTCACCAAACAGATAGGAGTACTCCCAAAGGTTAAAATATTCTCTAAAGGACCAGCCACAATGAAAAGTTTAAATATATTTCATAATAAATAATAAAAGAACACACACACACACACACACACACGGGAAATCCTGGCACAGATTTACTAGCTATGCCCCCTTCTACCCTTCTACCCAGACTATAATATATTTACTGCCATCAGACACTCCAAAGCCAGCTACTCTAAGGCTCTTACAAGGGTACCAATTTATACCGAATGAAATTAATATTAATACAAATAGTAGTGTTTTAGCCAATGCAGGAAGGCTTTCAGGAGTGGCCACAGAGTCACCAAACAGATAGGAGTACTCCCAAAGGTTAAAATATTCTCTAAAGGACCAGCCACAATGAAAAGATTAAATATATTTAATAATAAATAATAAAAGAACATACAAATTCTAAATATCTATTTACAATAAACACCAGAGTTTCACAGGAAATATTAAAATAACATAAAAGAATAGATTCATACTGGTTCAATTACTAGAGAAAGGCTAGATGAATTAGGTAAGGGATCCTTCTATGTCAGGTTTCAAAAATAGAATGTTGTGAGACTTCAGTCTCATCCACTATTAAGATATTTTTGTTCTAGATTACAGAATGGCATCACATACATCTGGTCATCTGACTTCTGGTTGTGATGCTACTCCCATTGCTAAAAACTGAACTAGAATTTAGCACATATGTGTTACCATACACACAGAAAGAGCTTTGCTGAGATATGTTACAGCCTATGGAAGCTATAAAACACTTCCACTCTTCATACAGGAACTAATAAACCATTCTCTGATACAGACATTTCATCTCTGGCTGCAGTTAAAACTAAAATACAATCTTTATGGTCTAAAAGAGTAATTTAATTTCTTACTATTTTTCAAAGTTAACTGGACTGAGATTAACCTCTTCTCTTCCAGTACCCTCTCGATATAAATGTATATTTCTTTTCTGTCCAGTAGGACACACTGCTGGTACATCTTTAACACAAGCAGCTTTACAAATACATTTTTCAATACAAACATCTGCACAAATCAGTTTGATATACAAATGACATATAATGCTTTACAAAATTTCAGCTAGTTGTGCTGCCATATGTTACATATCCACTGCCCTACTTTTCCTGGCATAGCTGGCAATACCTCACTTCTTCACACATCCCATAATTACAAGGAACTTAACAATTAAAAGCAAGTAAGTATTTACAGAAAACAGACATAATACAGTAGAAGTTCCACATTTGTTGAAGTTCATAATTTGGCAGCTAGTAATTTTAATACACTATTAATCTATATGGTATCATTTATTCAAGGAAATTGGCCTGCATTAAGCTAAAGCTTCAAAATCAGTTCTCTATACTCTAATTTCAGTTCCCATGGGATTCCCCTGGGTTGGGCAGGAACATGTTCAAGAACAGTAAACAAAAACTTGAAGTACAGTTTACACTGCAAAGCGTGTCTAAAAAGTGCATTATTGTCATTTTAATTTTCTATATCATAATTGTGTTCATAAATACAGTTGTGTATGTACCTCTCCATTTACCTACATAAAATAGTGACAGTAATCACAGAAACAGACCACTCCTTTTGTGTCACATGTATCTTTTCCATTAAATATTAATTAATTTTTAGTGTGTTAAGCTTCAATTTTGGCCTTGTACAGGTAAACTTACACTGTCTATTATGGCCACATTTCCCGTGTCCTTTTCTATTGCGTGTAGTACCATTTGCTTTTAGCACGTGTCGTTCTGTTTTTTCCTTTATATTTACATGTTTTTTTATATGTAAAATCTCACCCTTCACCCAATGTTTCTAGGGCTCCATCAAAGCAACTGAAACTTTTCCTGTTCTCTTTCTTGATACTTTTTATAATGTTAGTATCAGGCACATACTTTAGAACCACTGTTCTGCTGATGCTACTGTTACTGTTAATAGGGGTATCCTCTTCTTGAAAAAATAATCTATGGTGGTAACTTTGAAAATGTAGATATGTATTAGAGAAGGCGGGCTTCTTGTAAATGGTTGACACAGACATACCTGTTTTGATGTTGCTGCTAATGGTTATTTCTAGGATGTATCTGTATTCCAGAAAGTCCATTAGTGTCCCCTCACAGTCATCCAAAAATCTTAGACATACACTTAAATAATTTGAAAAAGCATAACTGAAAACATATTGCTGTTCTCAGTACCACATAATTAAACTGGCATGCAGGGGGCATAGGCAACTCCCATAGCCACTCCACTCTTTATCCTTCAAACTACATGAAAATGTTGTGCAAGACAGTTTCCATAAGTGACATAAAAATATTAATATCCACATTGGAAATAAAATCACATTTTAGGAGGACCTCATGGAATAATTTCAAACCTTTTACATGTAGAATAACAGAAAACAAATCCGCTCCATCTAAGGTGACAAAAATCCCTTCAGTTGAAAATGCTTGTTGATTTAAATTATCTAAAAAGTCCCAAGATTCTTTCACCCTATATGGTGGTTACTGTAGAATGCCTTCAGTCTTCTGTCAAGGTAAACTGGCCAAAGAGTATATTTTAGATCCCTCTCTAAACACTATGGGGCAAAAGGGGAGGTCATTTATATTTTTATCCACTTTAGTATACCAAAAATTGAAGTAATCACAGGCTTTTCAACTACTATATGTCTATAGCTGTCTGGATGGCCACGGTGGTGCAGCGGTTAGCATTGTCGCCTCACAGCAAGAGGTTCTCCGGTTTGATCCTCAGCTGGGGTGCCCTCTGTGTGGAGTTTGCATGTCCTCCCTGTGGTCGTGTGGGTTTCCTCCGGGTGCTCCAGTTTCCTCCCACATCCAAAAGACATGTTGTAGGTGGATTGGACACTCTAAATTGGCCCTAGGTGTGAGTGAGTGTGTGTGCCTTCTGTGGAAGGTTGGGCGCCAGGCTGGCAACTCGACACTGTAAAACTCCACTACCAATCATGTGCGGACAAGTAATCCGCTGTGGCGACTCCTAACTGGGAAAAAGCCGAAAGAAGAAGAAGAAGTTATGTTTATAGCTGTCTAGGGTAATAGCATATCGCAGCATCACATCAATTAATAAATAATGCATTTTGTAATAAGTAACATTAACCTCATTCCTAGACACCCCAAAATACTGGTTACTGTTACTGAGCAGCTAAAATATTTTACATGAGTAGTCTGTGCTGCTCATGATTATCATGCCCACCTCCCTTACTGCGCTTCATACTCCTGATTTCCTTGTTGGTCACATGATTACCATGCCCACCTCCCTTACTGCGCTTCATACTCCTGATTTCCTTGTTGGTCACATGATTACCATGCCCACCTCCCTTACTGCACTTCATAATCCCGATGTCCTTGTTGGTCACTAAATCAAACAGAAGCAATCCTTCACCTTTAGTTATGTTGTAACAATAATAAACCTTTTGTGTGTGCCAGTTCAAATATCCTTTTCACAGAACCTTTCAAACAGGGCAACAGCAGGGTGAGAAGGGGGAAACAAAGGTAGTGCTTTTAACGAAATTACTGTATCCAGTGCTGTTGCTACTATTGTTTTTCTCTTTGTCCTCAAAATAGAAAGCGTCTTAGTTAAAATTTTTATTTCAAGCAGGGTATCAGATATTGTCATTTTTCTAGCAGGCATAAACATAAAACCTTTCTGGAAGAGATTATAGTAAACATTCAAAATCTCTAAATTACTGTAGTTAAAAATATTGAAGCCATTACAAGAATAAATAATGTTTTTCTCATGAAAATTATATCCATCATCACTTGGAGACTTGGTAGAAAGTTTATTAATGCAATTAGTATATTCATGACAAGTGGGCGCAATAGCTGAAAACTCAGGGGAAGCAGAACTATCCAAAGACATGTTAAAGTCGTTAGAATAATCAGCCTGGAACAAGGATAGTTCTGTCCTGTCCCTCTGTCTCTCCTCCTTCCCTTTTTGGCTGTTGTACCCCGTTGAGACTGGTTGTCCCTCCCTTGCCTATATTGCTCTCTGCTGGCTATTCTTGCAGAATGTCTTAAAGGGGAATATTCTTTCAAGCCTAAAGGGTGTAAACTCACCTTCTGCTATGCCCAGCCAACATTAGCAGACACTTTAGAGCCAACCCCATTCATTTTTTCACCAAACGTTTGCTTTGGAAAAGGATATGCTGTGTGTAAATTTTGCTAATTTCTGTTATGCTGCATCTTATCTTTGTTTTTCAAACTGTCAGTCTGCTTTTCCACTATCTTAAAACATGTGAATAATTGTCTTTTTACTGTAAATAACAAGTCACTAATCAGTTTATTATTAATGACTTGTACTTCCCCAAGAAGATGTCCTAGAAGTCTGCTATTGTCTTCAGTCACAACCTTTATTACTTTAAATCCCACCTCAATGAAAAGGGTGAGAACATTTTTGTTGGATTCCAAAATCCTAGTAACACCATTTGGAAATGTAAACCGTCTAAGGCCTTTTACTACAAGTTTGTTGTTAATACTTCTTTAAAGTAATGGTTTGCTACTTGTAAACTGTTAAACATATACATCTTTTTCACAAAAGAACACAACAGTGAATTAAAACTCTCACCTGAGTAGCTGGTGGATTGGTCTAGTGAAATATCATTGCATACCCATGTACACCACTGGTTTGATGTTCACTGCCATTAGGAAGACAATCGATAGAGTTACACTTTTTTATTAACGAAACCAGAAGCATTGCAATGGTAAATTTTATTATCCAAATACATTGGCCCATCATAACTTTGCCCTGAGTGATTAGGACAATAGGAATAAACCCTGGGAATGCAGTGTACTGGTTGCTCCTTCAATGCAACAGAGATATTCAAAGTTGCAGAGTTGAAGTTATTAGAATGTTGAGAAGCAGCTGAAATGTTTTCAGAAGGTAATAAAGGCCATGGACTCAAACTTCCTCCTGAAGTAATATTCACAGTAGCCACCACTTGAGTCCATAATTCAACTAGTTTTGTCAAATTGACAGTTGTTTAAATTCAACTCCAGTAAAGTTAATGTCATTGCTGCCAAGTACAACATAGTGGCAACTTCCATGAACTAGGAACCAGGCAAACACAAAGGAGCTTCCAGTGCCAAGAAACAAAGAACCAAAATGAAATGCACCAATGCCACAACCCCGTGACCCAGATCTCAAGAATTCCACATAGTACCACATGATGCATCTTACACAACAATTTCATGTACTTTCAAGGAGAATTTTTTAAACAAAAGAGTGGAGTGGCTATCGGGGGATCATGTGGCCCAGTATGCAAATTTAATGACGTAGTACTGGGAATTGCAATAATCATTTCAATTCTCCTTTTTCCAAATATTTTAACGTGTATCTAAGACTTCTGGATGACATCTCTATCTTTTGTAATGACTGTGAGGGGACTTTCTAGAATACATACATGGGACCACTTTCTTTCTTTTTTTTTTTTAATTCACTCGCAGTATGTCCCATGTGAAAATAAACTGCTTAGATATAACCATCAGCAAGAACATCAAACTATGCTCATATGCCACATGTAAAAATAAACTACCTAGATATAACCATTGGCAAGAACATCAAAAGAGGTATGTTTATTTCGGCCATATACAGGAAGGTCACCTTCTCTAATTTATATCTATGTTTTCAAAGGAACCACCCTTTCTGACAAAAGACAGCTTTGATTAAAGGCCAGATGATGAGGCTTGCTAGGATAACTTCAGATGACACTATATTAAAAAATGAGCTGGAAATTTTGATAGCTATATTCTTAAGGACAGGATGTTCCTACCAACATCTTTCAACACTGAGGGGAAATCCTGGAAGAAAGGGGACCGATTACAAATCATTTCTGGGGGAAGGACTATGCCAGGTTTTTGTGATATAAAAAATTGAGACCACAATAAATCATTTCAAAACTTTTTCCACCTTTAATGTGGCCTACAACCTGTACAATTCAATTGAA
The DNA here is from genome assembly GCF_019279795.1 of Protopterus annectens. Lineage (NCBI taxonomy): Eukaryota > Metazoa > Chordata > Ceratodontiformes > Protopteridae > Protopterus > Protopterus annectens. The sequence continues at coordinate 224,952,487 of NC_056727.1, forward strand.
AAACAAACAAGCTGTTAAGGGAAAAAAATATAAAAAATAAAAAACGTACAATAAGCTGGTTACATAAATTTGCACACCCTTAAACTAATACCTTGTTGAAGCACCTTTTGATTTAATTACAGCATTCAGTCTTCTTGGGTACACACCAGGCATCAATTAAAGAGACTTTGACCCCAAATAAAGTTCAGCTGTCCTAGTAGGATTTTCCTGACATTTACTCAGTTGCCTGCTACAGCAAAAACCATGGTTCCCCACAGAGAGCTTACAAAGCATCAAAGGGATCTCATTGTTGAAAGGTATCAGTCAGGAGAAGGGTACAAAAAAATTTCCATAGCATTGGATATATCATGAAGCACAGTGAAGTCAGTCATCAACAAGTGGAGAAAATATGGGACAACAGTGACGTTGCAAAGAACTGGATGTCCCTCCAAAATTGATGAAAGGACAAGACAATAACTGGTCAGGAAGGCTGCCAAGAGACCTACAGTAACACTGAAGGAGCTGCAGGAATTTCTGGCAAGTACTGGTTGTGTACTACATGTGACAACAATCTCCTGTATTCTCCATATGTCTGGACTACAGGGTAGGGTTACAAGACGGAAGCCTTTTCTCACACAGAAATACATCCAGGCCCGGCTAAAATTTGCAAAACAATACATCAAGTCTCCCAAAAGCATGTGGGAAAATGTGTTATGGTCTGAAAAGACCAAGGTTGAACATTTTGGTCACAATTCCAAAAGGTACGTTTGGTACAAAAACAACACTTCGCAAAACCAAAAGAACACCATCCACATGGTGAAGCATGCTGGTGGCAGTATCATGCTTTGGGGTTGCTTTTCTTCAGCTGAAACTGGGGCTTTAGTCAAGGTGGAGGGAATTATGAATAGTTCCAAATACCAGTCACCTTTGGCCCAAAACCTTCAGGCATCTGCTAGAAAGCTGATGATAAAGAGGAATTTCACCTTTCAACACGACAATGACCTCAAGCATACAGCCAAATTAACAAAAGAATGGCTTCACTAGAAGAAAATTAAAGTTTTGCAATGGCTCAGCAAGAGCCCAGACATAAATCCAATAGAAAATTTGTAGGGTGACCTGAAGAGGGTTGTGCACAAGAGATGCCCTTGCAATCTGACAGATTCAGATTTTTTCAAGGAAGAGTGGGCAAATATTGCCAAGTCAAAATGTACCATACTGACAGACTCCTACCCAAGAAGACGGAATGCTGTAATTAAAACAAAAGGTGCTTCAACAAAGTATTCATTTAAGGGTGTGCACACTTATGCAACAAGCTTACAGTACATTTTTTATTTTTTATATTTTTCCCCTAACAGATTTGTTTCTTTTTCAATTGAATTGCACAGGTTTTAGATCACATTAAAGGTGGGAAAAGTTTGAAATGATTTACTGTGGTCTCATTTTTTTATATCACAAAAACCTGGCATTTTAACAGGGGTGTGTACACTTTTTATATCCACTGTATAGATAAAAAGCATGTAAATATGAAGGAAAGATTAGAATTACAGGCACCAAAAGCAAATTGTAGTACAGACAATAGAAAGGCCATTGTAAACAGTGTAAGTTGTTATCTAGCATTTAACAGTATTTAGATTAACTTATACACATAAGAAAATTAAGTAATAAGACTGATGTGTTGTGGTTTTAAAATTGTTGCTGATTTAAAAAAAAAAAGCATTTATATGTATTGACATATACATTTTACCTTGTATAACACTGGCTCTTTTAAAATTCTTAAGTTATGTTAATTGGTTAATTGGTTTTATAATTAATTATCTCATCCTAATTGATAGTGTTATTTTAACTGAGGACTCTTGGGGTTTCTTTGTCTGAAGAAGTTCCTGTATTTTCTGAACGAAAGCGCTAACAATAAACTGGTTGGAATTCTACAGCTTGATGCCTAGTTTTGTTTTTGGTTGCAAGTTTATTTTTTGTTTTGTGTTTAAACAGTGTAAGTTTACCAACACAGGGCCAAAGTTGAAGCTTAACACAGTAAAAAATGAACTAATATTTAATGGAAAATATGCATGTATCACAAAAAGGAGTGGTCAATTTATGTTTCTGTGATTAATGACGCTGTTTTTATGAGGGTAAAACGGTCATAACCATATGCATATTTATGAATACAATTATGACATAGAAAATAACAATGACAATATTGCACTTTTTAGACACACTCTGCAGTGCAAACAGTACTCCAAGTTTTTGTTTGCTTTTCTTGTGCACATTCCCACCAAACCCAGGGGAGTTCCATGGAAAGTGAAATGAAAGTATAGAAAATTGATTTAGCAGCTGCACATGGCTGGTTTGGTGGGCGAAGCCCCCCCACTTAAAATAGTGTTTAATGTATTTTTTTTTTTTTTTTTGGGAACAGCGAATTTTTTCCCTGGGAAAAAAATTTGCTGTTCTGGCTGTTCACAAAAGAACGAAAACAAAAAAGAGCGGTCGATATAACAGCGTTCGATCTTTTGATCGTTTGCTGTTATAACACAATAACACAGACCCTCAACAAATATGGAACTTCTATTGTATTATGTGTGTTTTATATAAATACGTACCTGTTTTTAATTGTTAAGTTCCTTGGAATGATGGGACCTTAAAAATAAAACATTTTTTTAATCAGAATGTCACATTTGTAATTAATTTATGAAACGTTTTACTTGTACTTTAAATAATTTATTTTTTATTTTTTATCTTACTTAGTTGGCAAGTACACTTTAAACATAGGTAATGGTTTATCCATGTAACTACTAAATCAGAAATTCACACCTGTGATATCCTGTAAAAATGGTTCCTATTATGAACTGATTTTTTGGATTAAAGCTGTTAACTTCAATAAAATTATTTATTTATTTCATTTCTTGTGGAATTCTTGAAAGTCGGGCAGTGTGGCTTGTGGCACTGGTGCATTTCTTTTTGGTTCTTAGTTTCTTTGCACCAGAAGCCCCTTTGTGTTTATATTAAATGTTAAAGACAATGCAGTCCACTTCATAACTTTCTTTGGAACATAAAAAAAAACTACCCCCAGGATTCACGAATCCTCAGTGTAAGACTAAAGTAGTCTTACATGGAAATGCCAGTCTAAGAGTAAGACGGCAGCGCACCATGCATATTAATGAGGGAGCGCTGTTTCAACTCAAAGGCTAACACAGAGCATGCACGAGTGCAGGGGGCGTGTCGGACTGCCGAGCAGTCCAAAAATCCACGCCCCTGCAAGTCTCTCAATTGGGAAATGTCAACTGACATGAGCGAGTCCGCTCAAATGTGTACATATCCAACACTACACTCCCCCACATTCTAAACCCCAGTACAATTATAAAATGTAAAACTTTTATTTTTTTTTTTATTATTCCTGATATAGCTGCTAGTATTTGCACGTGTTTGCGTGGGTTTACCCATTGCTTAGCTACAGTTAGCAGTCAAGACATCGAAGAGGATAATAAGAAACTTATATGCAAATTAAGCAAAATAGCAATAGCATAGTGATAGAACCTTCTTACAAAGAGGAGGCATTCCCGGTTCGAGTCCCACCACTCCCCTTTTCATTTTCTGTTGGAAATCTGTATATGAAAAGAATTCCCGACATTTACCATTGAAATTTTAGTAAAAACCATTGAAATGGCCTATGTAGTAGTGAACGAATTTTATATATATATATATATATATATATATATATATATATATATATACATATATATATATATATATATATATATATATATATATATATATGAAAGTGAAATGGTTATACATACTGATGAATGCATAAGTAACGTATCTTAAGCAATGTGAAGCACTGCTAAGCAAAGTTTACCAGTATTAAGCACAATTCAGTATAATTGCTCATAGCTTAGCACTGCTCTAACTAGCGCAATAGCTTTGCGTGGAGCTGCGCATCCCACCAACTAGCGCAAACAGAACATGTTTGCGTGTAGCTCCGCGCCGCGCTAATTAGCACAATGCCGGGCAACGTCGAGCAATGTAGAGCAACGTTGGGCAAAGTTGAGCAAAGTCAGCTAAACACAGCCACACCTCCTAGCCGGTCTGGCCAGTAGTAAAATAAAAGGCAATGACAGGCCTCGAACCCGGGATACTGTGCACCATAATCACAGTACTGAACCACTAAGCCATGACAGCTTTTCATATGCATGCACTTTCAACACACACATACATATCAATAGAAGTTTACGCATTGCTGAGTAGGTGTGCTTTTAGCTGAGTTTCTTCAAAACCGGCCAATCACAGATAAGAGCAGGAAATGAGGCATATTTAAGCTCCATAGGCGGGAATACTTGCCATAACTGGTAGTAGCTCCCATCTGCAGTCAGCATGGCCGGTGTTGGAGAGGGCTCTCGATTTCGTTGGGGCATTGAGGAGTCAAAAGTAATGGTTTGGCTCCTCGTCCATAATCATGAGGAGAGACTCCTGCAGGGCCAGTTCCAAGGCACCCAATACAAAGCGGAAGCCTGGAACCATCTAGCTCATGATCTCACCAGTGCCACAGGCGTCCCTCGCACTGGTGAGCAGGTCAGACACCACTACTCAGACCTGAAGAGACGCAAGGAGGACCGACTGAACCAGTGGATACAGGAGGCCCGTGGGATGGAAAATGCCCCACCACTGAGTAGGTAGCCATGGAATGAAGTATGTAAGAATTGCTATGGTAGTCTATATTATGGATAGGTATGTCTCAATATCACTTCATTTACTTCACAGCTGCAGGTGTCCGTGCTGCGAATCAGCTAGCCTATGCAGATAGGCTGCTAAGGCTGCACCACCAGGCAAGTTAGTAATTATTCTGCATGTATTGTTATATAAAATAAGTAAGAGAGCCTGAGAAAAAGTGTTGTAGCCCAATAATAAAGGTATAATAAGTCTTGAATAACTTCCCTGCATGTACTGTTACATAAAATAAGTGAGAGAGCCTGAAAAAGAGTGTTGTAACCCATTAATAAAGGTACAATACATCTTGAATAAGTCTTCTGCATGTACTGTTATATAAAATAAGCGAGAGCACCTGAAAAAGAGTGTTGTAACCCATTAATAAAGGTATAATAAGTCCTGAATAATTTCACTGCATGTACTGTTATATAAAATAAGTGAGAGAGCCTGAAAAAGTGTGTTGTAACCCATTAATAAAGGTATTATATATCTTGAATAAGTCTTCTGCATGCACTGTTATATCAAATAAATGAGAGAGCCTCTAGAAAAGTGTGGTATGTAATCAATAAAGGTAGAATACCTGGAGTGTGTCTGTGTCACTTTCTTTGATATGTTATTGTACTCTTGCAATATAGAAATACTACTGTTATATTAAGCGCTGTCAACCCAAGGCCCATATAAAGCGGATGAAGGGAGTGCCAGTAGCTGTTAAGCATATATACAGTCCTCAACTGTTGGTTCATGGCCGGCATGTACAGGTTAATCTGGCACATGAGTAGCTTGTTATTGTGTTCCCCAGAAATGTCAGTGTGCTGCTAGACATGTAGGGGGCTGTTAAAATATAACTGATAATGTCACCTGAACACATCTAGATATGTAGATATATAAATATAAATGTAATATATAAATACGTAGCAGTAACATCTGCATCCTGGACAGTTTGTATGTCAGATTCAGGTCAGGTATATAAAGAACTAGCAAAACCCATATCACAATTTAACGGACATTGCCTAGTGTAATAATACATGCAGGGGATATATACCTGCAGTCAATAGGAATGTAGTGTAAACTATAAGTATATATAACTTGTTAATGGGGGTATCTTTTTACACCCTACTGTATGTGCATAAACAATACAATTCCACACCTCAATGGGTATGTCTAATCTCAAAACATTTGTTGGGACATATGTCCTATTGGTTTATAAATATCTGCATTTACTTTGATGCATGAGCCCTGTTCAAATACCACAATCTTGGTGGCCTGTTGCCACCAATTAATCCTGCATGCTGTTGGAATGTCCACTGTTGTTCTATATATGCATGTGTTATGCTTGCTGTTCTACTGTTGGAACTCTGGTGTATTGGGTTAATGGGAATACTACTGCATGCTGTTACAACTAATTTTGAATGCTGTTGGCTGTTACCAACCCATAATGTCATTAAATCCCCCTAAACATAGAACGTATGGGAAGGCCAGTCCCAGCGGACCCACCTGTCCCACCTTAGCTGGCGATGGCACCTGGCAGCAGCAGGTCTGGTGCCCAGCCCGGGACCTCCTCCTCCGTTGGGCCTGTGTCACCTTTGGGTGGAAGCGCTGCAGGGTATGTGGCTCGTTGCCCCGTGCAAGTGTGGGCAGAGGAGGGCCTCCTCTCACCCTCTGAACGGTCCAGGCTGGGTGCATAGGGAGATCCAGCGTTCTGTCACTGATCCTCTACGCCAGCTTGAGGCACGAGTGGCGCGACTCACAGGTGAGCCTGCCGCTCCTACGCAGTCCCCAGCACAGCCACCCTCTGGGCTGTGAAGGTGCAGTGGTGACTGCTCTTGGGTGAGGATCTCAGTTCCACTGTCGCCATCTGTGGGCTCATGGGCTTGCGGTTTCCAAACATCCTTCCCCATCAATGTTGTTCACCCCCCACATGTGTCATATTCCCCTCCTGTATGCGTCTTGTTTGTCCTGTCTGTTTACCTCTCCAACCTACCTCCCCAAATATGCCTACATCCCCTACCCTACATTCCACTCTCACCTGGAAAAAGGAAAAAAAAGGGCAATCTGCCCCCCAAAAAAGTTACGCCCCATACATATCTGCCCATTTTGCACACATGTCTGCTGGACATATAAACTGTAATTTAATTGGCAGTACAACATACTTTGTTGTCCTCACCCCTCTCTCAGGGGTGGAAGGTTTCATATTTCCCTCCAAAATTATTGCATATGCACAGCTGTTGCTGTAAAAGAAATGGGCAGCTATGGTCCTTCCCTACACCCGTCCTGCACATCCCGAGCTGTTTTCCCTACTGTTTTCCCTCTTTGTGCCCCTTTTTCACCACTGCCATCTCCCCATTTTCTTTTCTTTCAAAGAAATGAGTGTGAGGGTTAGCGGGAGTAAGCACTTTTAAGCAGTAGTCAGTGGGTTTGCGTGAGTGTGCGCTTGTGTGCGGTTAGCTAAGCATTGCTAAGTTTCGCGCAAACCCATGCAAACCTGCTTACAACTGCTTAAAACTGCCTTAGTCACTCTGCATGTTAGGGCCCTTGTTCTGCTCAGCAGCAAAATAAAACACCTCTGTCAGTCTCGAATCCTGGACCTTGGACACACTAGACTGCATGAAGTACCACTAAACCACAGCAGATATACAGCAGATTGTTGCTGAAATAAATATATCATGCATCAGAATGAATGAATGTAAAGGAAAAATAGGAATGCCATAACACAAAACCTGTCCTGTGGAACTTTACCAGCAGTTGTTGAGGAATTACATTACATGACTGTGATAAGAGAACCAGCCATTCTAGCAGTAAATGATGTTACAGCAGCACTTTACAACCCCCACACAGTATCACAGCAGGACAAACACTGGCATATCTGACTAGGGCAGAGGACATACATCACAACTGTGACTACATATCAGGGATGTCCCTGATTCTGAAACATATGTTAGCTGTGTCCCTCTGAATCCCCAGAAAAGTACTGACGTTAGGCAGAAAGATGGGGTATTACACCTAATGAATAATGACAATATGTAGGAGTTAGACACCACTTGTACTTCAGAAAAGGTGTAGTAATCCATATGCACTGGGTCTCCCGAAGTCTCCACTTACTGTCTCAAATATTTTGAAGGTGTACCTCACTTTTACCTACCTTTACCTCACTCTGTTCAAATATGTACCTGAGTGTTTCAGAGGCCTGGCCGAGGCAGAAACACACAGGTATATCAGCTCTTCTGCTGTTACACACTGTGCAAATAGCTTTGGAAGGAGTTCCACAAGCATACCCTTATGTAGGAGTACAACAATGAAATACCAAAGGATGTAGCCATGTACTGGTAACAAACGACTGTAACAATGCCATTGTACCAGTGCTGAAAACACCTGTGTGTTGCGCAGACAGAGAATAACAGCCTAACATCTGACTACCATCTGGATAGGTCCACAGTTGGGAGCTATGCAGACAAGACTACTTGCCTTGCTAAACTAACAGATGCACAGCAACCATTTAAGTCCAGCAAGATAACATTCACACAATATTACATAATGATCCCTGTATGTCTGCATCCCCACCCAAATGTAAAATATACCTGTGTGTTCAGGGTCTACCAAGGATGTAGGTAGGCATACTCAGTACTGGAATTGTCCAGTTTTCTTGAGCATCCTGTGCTAATGTCAACAATAAAAAAGCACAAACTGTGCAGAAGTGAGTACATTAATATTCACAGTATAGCAGTTCACAAACAGTTCATGTGCCGAATGAATACATCTCAATAACTACTTTTGTATGGCAGTTAATTGTATAAGTAGAAAAGAAAATACATACTCCCATGTATCTTGTGCTAGCATTTGTAGGGGTCAGTACAATTCTACACTGACAACTGTGTACTGGAAGTGGCAACATTCAGGTCTGAGTACAACATTTAAATCACTGGCTACACCCCTAGCTTCAGATATAAGAACTATAGCAACCTTCTGACTTACACAACGGTGTCCACAGCAAACAAGCATGGGCCCCACTTTGGAAAGCTGAAAGGGCTATGCCTATCTGACATAGCAATTTATACCATTGGGTTGCTATGACAGCGAGTACTGCAATTACCACACAGCAGGCTGCATGCAATTACCAAATGGTGGCCACCAATTGGTGCAGAGGCCATCACATGCACATGTGCAGATACCTATAAAAGCAGGCTGTACTTGCTGGCCACACATGCAATCATTCCATTGCAGAGATTAAGAGAGAGAGACAGAGACAGAGACAGACACACACCAACCTACATCAACCGAAAAAAACCCCACACGGAACGTAATACTACCAACACATACAAAGGAAAGGTATGTAACAGATATGTATTTACTGGCATGTAGTAGATGCATTTGAAGAGTACTCTACATACTTTGAAACATCCAAATGTGACAGATGCCCTGCATAACTACTGCCATGGACAAATCAGTGTGTAGCTGTGTGCAGTGGGACATAACTGCGACATATGTAGCTCAGCATTAAATGTCAAACATCTGATCCATGTTATCTGTGTTCTGTACAGTAGTGTGGACAATGGCTGTTTGGGGGAGTAGCGCATACAGCTATATAAACATGGATGTGACAGAGTAACACATGCATGATAGTCATATTAACGTGTAGCTTAGCATTGGCAACTGCTGTACCAGGCTAGCATGCTAATCTAGCATTTGCAGCTATATATACACCCTCTAATATCACTGTGTGCTCACATGTGACATCTGTTCATGTTGCAGCAAGGCCCAACAGGTCAGCCATGAGGTCCAGGGACTTACAACAGTGTGGACCTTGTGTGTGTATGGCACACACATACGGAGAGATATATCTGTGTCAGATATATTAGCATCTGTACATGTGCATAGAGCAAGGGACATACTGCAACTGTTTGTGAAGGAAGGTCATATATATGTTGGTGAAGGTTGTTGTGTGCATATTTGTATGTGGGTAGTAGTGTGTGGCAAACAAGACAGCATACAGTGCTGGTATATGACATGTGGTGGTTAAACACTGTGGGTGTGATTTGTTAGGTTTGCAGTGTTGCAGCCAGTGAGGCCTGCTAAAACCACATGGGCTGAGAACACATACCTCACATCCTTCGCATAATTGATATTCCCACCATGAAAGGTGGACTGTATATGTGCCTATATGTATATCTATATGTACACCAATGGATGTTTATATGTATGTGTGTGTGTGTGTATATATATATATATATATATATATATATATATATATATATATATATATATATATATATATATATATATATATATATATATATATATATATATATATAGAGAGAGAGAGAGAGTCAGTCATATTTACTGCGACAGATGCTGGTGACAAAACCATGGCCTCAAGCTCAATGTGGAAAATGCATTGGCATCCCTTTTGCTAAAAACTCTGTACCCATGAACTACCACATAGGTGGTAGTTGACTTAACACCGAAAGTGTGATGAGACCATGGGACACAGGTGGACAGTAGTCTCCCCTTTGATAATCACAGTGCCACACTAGTCATGTAATCTGTCTACGTGGCACACCTCATCACAAAAGGTGTGTCATCCAGGGAAAAAGAGGTCAGTGTTCCCCTCTACTCATCACTCACAAAACCCATTATAGAGTACAATGCCCCTTCTGGTATGAACCTCACAAGGCATCTACAGCAACTGGAAAGGCCACAGACATACCTCACAAAGAGTATTACTGGCCTCAAACAGACGCCCTATGCAGACCATCTCACAAAACCACAGCTAGACTGTGTCGCATACCACCAACCCAGAGGTGACCTCTGCCTAACATACAAAGCTATGTCAAACCCAGAGCTGTTGGACATGCTCCACGTAAACAGATCACAATCCCTATGAGCTACATGCTCTAGGGACCTAAACCTTGTCACCTCAATAAACAGAACATGCTGGAGGGATAGATTCCTATCTCAGAGACATCCCATACTCTGGAACAAACTACCTATCAATAGCAAACAAAGCTCCTCAGTAGCACTCGTCATGAATAGTCTTGATGATCGGATGGGAGATAGGAAATACACCCCGGGAATCACCTCTGTGGCTCTGCTTGACAGGGGCACATGAAATTAAATTACTTGGGTGTCAAAGTCCAGGGTACCGTCTGGCTAGGCTCCTATAGGCCCTAGGGCCAATAGCCTATTACCTACCTATGAACCAATACACACCCACATTTACTTGTTGCAATAATTGCTATGTGAGGTTGACTGAGTGTGATGGTGAATGTGTTGGTGAATGTGTCACAGATGTGTATATGTGGGATAGCTTAGTGGGAAACTGTTTATGTCATGGTATTATGTGTCCTAGCTCTGATCCCAGCAAAAGATGTGTATGCTATTGCTAGCCAGAAAAAGCAGTATGGCATATGGTCTGAAGTAGTCTCTTGGTGTTAACTGGTGTGTGCCATTGGAGGCTAAAGCAGTACATGTATGCTCATTGATTGGTACTGCTGGTGAATCCAAATCCTGTATGAACTGTAGTACTACCTGAAGCTGTAGGCCTAAACAGCACAGTATGGTGTATGTCCACATTGCTTGGAAACACTGTTTTGTGTGTTCTCTGTAGTCCTCACAGATTATATACCTCAGGCATAAGGGTTTGTAAGTACTGACACACAGTACTGTATGGTACACACGTAAAGCTCATCTGGGTTGCCATACCTCTGTGTCCCGTATGTATGTCTGGTGTGTGAGTGTGGGTTTGCCTGTAACATGCCCTCGGTCACATGTGTGTTACAGGATATAAATGCGTAACTAGCAACATGTATAGTCTATTACAGCAGTATACCACCTATATTTATGAATGTGCACATATTTTAGGCAGGGGTTTGCCATCAACAACTAGTGTGGTATACTGGTAATACTGTAACTGGACTTTAAAATCATTGCAATGGAAGAAATATTTCTTTATGCATATACCTCTTATGGCTAGGTGGTGCATCGTGTCGCATACAGTGTGCCATGTACTGTTGTATAGTCTTACATAGTGGTTTCTTTTTGTTGCTGTGCAGAAAATGGTTTAATATATAGAGCGTGCCAGGCACTGTCAGGCAGTTGTGGGTTAAGCACTGATATGTGGTATTGAAAGTGCGTATCCTCTGACAGACAATAGGTTGCTATTTATGGCAGTTCAGTGATATCTGTACTGTAGAATGTTAAGTGTGCCACATGACTTGCTCACACATATTGTTTCATTGACTTCCAGGGTCATGGCCCACCATCACAACCCATCCTATAGTCCAGCAGAGGATGAAATCCTAATGTCCAGTCTGGTGCAAAACTACACCCTGCTATTCTCAAGAACCAGCCAGGACCAGCATGAGCGGACTGCACTGTGGCAAGATGTTGTCCGTAGGGTAAATGACATAGGCATGCATAACCAGACATATGAGCAGATACGCCATCACTGCAGTGATTTACTTAAACATGTCCGGCAGCATGCGTCTGATGTCCTTAGGCAACAGCTTGCTACAGGTGGTGGGGTTACCACCTATCCCCTCCTCACCAGAGTGGAGGAGCTGCTCCTGAGTCTGGTGGCTCCCGGCCAACAACAACAACAACAGCAGACATGTATCATCATGGAGGCCGGAGCCCCCCAGCAAGTTCACATGGAGTGTGCAGGTAACATGACATATCTATAGACTACTGTTATCTCTATTGGTAGATCATGCATATGTGAGATGTGTACAGTGTAGTTAGAAGATGTGGAGCTTGGTGTTGTGCAATACTGATAATTTGGAACATGATCTGTAGGCCTGTGACTGTCAACCACTATACTACTGTAAGATTGCAAACCCACAGTAGCAATGCCACAGTTGTTGCCACTGACAAACTGTCTCATATCCTTGTAGGTCCCTCTGGTGTGACAGCAAGGCAGCAGACCCATGCTGGTGAGTGTGTTCTACATTTAATATTGCAAATAATATGTGCATGTCATAGGTGAGGTGTAGGCCATGTACACATGTAACACACCTACGCATAATGCATGCTGTGCATGTTTGCTGTGAGACTATGCACATCTCAGTAACGTGAGTAGCTGCCTCAAACACTTGCAATACACACAGCATCCCAAACAATTGTGGCTACACTGTAGTGGACATTGGATAGGCAGAGTCGATACACATGCACACAACATTCACAACTTCATCATAGGCAGTACATGTTAATATGCTACACATGGCGTATTCAGACACCCGCTGTAAGGTCACACTCCAGTATCCCAAATGTCATCCACACAGCACACATAATATACCTGAGGGGTAGAGGCCTATCATGGGGCAGTGCGACACTCTTCAACACACAACACATTCATGTTAGGCAATGCTCCCTATTGGGCACCTTACAAACCCATGTAACAACTGGCTGTGAAATGGTGAATGTAGCCATGGTAATGCGGTTCAGGTACAGCATGATAGGTGCCGGTCTGGCACACATTAGTAGCCTTGAGTGACCACATGCTTTTGCATGATGATGGCTCATGGTACTACACCCCATCCAGTTACAGTAACCACAGTACTACACATAGCATTGATTGCTATACACCTCAATGTTGTGTGTGTGCAAACATATGCACCAATACACAATATGCATAGCAATCACCATTTGCACAAAATGACACATATATGTCTTGTAATGCTATTGAGTGTATAGGTCACATGACACACATTGGGTATGTGTGATGTTTACTGTTGCAGTTGTGTCATAGCATGCCATGTCATGGCTGGCACTGGCATGTCCACAATATGTTCTACACTCACCATAACTACTGTACAATGGCTATGTTGAGCAATGGTATTCCAACAGGTATACATGCACCACTCATCCTGTGTGTGTACATAGCATGCATGAGCTAAACCTGTGTCCACAATTAACTGCTAAAGACAAAGATGCTCTAATCAGTACTGGATATCTATGTGACACACAGATAAACATCCCTCCATGGTATGTATACCTGTGAGTGATGGTGCACAGCACATTGAAGAGCTTGTAATACTTGCACAGCAATGTTGTGTCCATGTACACATTGCGTTCCAGGGTGAGGCCAATCACTGAACAACAATACACACATGCATCAAAGCAATGTATACTGTTATTAGCAAGGACTGTCTACACTCACACTGCATGCTGTTGAGCAACACATGTCCTGCATGCTGACACGTGTGATATGACTGCTTGGCTTGTGATACTGTACCCCACCATCAACCACTACTGAGTATGTTCTGGATTGCTGGTGGTGTGTGTGTGTGTGTGTGTGTGTGTGTGTGTGTGTGTGTGTGTGTGTGTGTGTGTGTCTGCTTTAGTGAGGAGTGTATTTGTGTGCATGTGTGCATGTGTTCATGTCTTCATGTGTGCATGTGTTCATGTGTGCATGTGTGCATGTGTTCATCTGTGCATGTGTTCATGTGTGCAGTTGTTCATGTGTGCATGTGTGCATGTGTTCATGTGTGCATTTGTTCATGTGTGCATGTGTTCTCACATCATGTACAGGTCGTAAAGTGCATTTCCTGTCTTCCTCTCACAGGTGCTGAGGTTGGGATGGTTCACTGCAGCAGGGAACCTGATGTCACTGACACAAACAGTGATAATGAGTATAGTGTGTTGAGGCACAGGCATGTTTGCCTGGGTCTGTCGATGGGCCACCAATCGACAGTACACAGATGTCTACCCCATCCATGCACACGGTCATACTGCCAGTGCATACATCATCACCAATGCCCTTAGCTGAGGGACAGTGTACAGTCAGCAATGGCCAGGACAGTATGGTATCTATGACACATGCATCTGGACACAGCAGCCACACCCAGAGGTCTGGAACAGTACCACATAGGCAGATGTCCAGGGGTTCTCGTCGGAGCATTGCTGGTCATCATGCCCCTGGCATAGGGTGCCACAGGTCTTACAACTGCATGCATGTTCCAGGCTGTCATGGAGGCGCAGGCACGTATGGAACGGTACACCAGACAGGGACTAAGGGTACAGAGGGCACATAACACCGCTTTAAATGACAGTATCCGTGACCTAGCAGGTGCCATCCGTAATTACACTGAGGTCACTGATAGACATTGGGGTGAGACATTAGATGTCCTCCGCTATGTCATGTCCATGTGTCAGGACAGTGTGGGACAGTTGAGACGTCAACGTGGACGTATGCCAGCAACATCAGCAGCTGACAGTCACCGTGGACGTCCTTCAAGTCATAGCCACTCCCATAGTGCCAGTACCAGCCCCAGCAATGTTGGGGGTGGGCTGTCCATAGACTGTCCTAGAAGATCACGTGCACATGGCTCTGGCCAGTCCCAGCAGGGACCTGGGTCCAGTGTACATATGTCTACCTCTGAGGATAGTACCCAGTCTGGCTTAGTACCTGATACTGTCAGTAGCACCCCTGCCAGGCACAGGTACTGTATCCGTGGCCAGAGATGGTGATCTGTAAAGCCTGGCAGGTACAGTCTGTGGCTGTCCCACACATCCCCATATATGGCAGCCATGTGGTGGAACTGTGTGCATGCAGACACACACACACACATAAACCAGACACCTAGAGCTAACACGTACCCGCACACATTACATCAACATTGGCCCATACCAGTACTCTTGGCCCTCACACACACACATACATGTCGATTGTATGGCTCAATGTAGGCCTCTGGCAAACCAACAACAAACCCTGTGCATATGATGAAACCTGTGCCACCTCATGTCATCTGTAACATTCATGCAGGAACAGGCTAACATGGTGCTGATGCACAGGGTGACTTTATAGCAGTATAGCAATGTTAGCATGTTGTCAGCAGTAAAGTGTAATGATATCCTTGAAGGTGTAGCTGAGCAGGCATGATGCATTAAAGCTATGATTGTCAATGTAGTATTGTTTACACCAGTGTTAATTCCAATAGTGTAATGTCCGCCCACGTGCCACTTGGCTGATGTGTGTATTATTGGCAGCATGTGTTAGAGAGTGGACAGTACATGTGGGATGTGTGCAGCACAGGTTTGCAGGTGTACATTTGTGAACATGGTGGAGGTGCACTGTCTGCATGTACGTGCATAGTGGACACATGGGCATGGTTACATGCCCTGTATTACACAGTGTTAACACTCCATAGTTTCTATTGGTGGCCAGTATGCATAGTACCACACACATTTTGGAACTTGGGTACACGTGTGTATGACATGGTTTGACACTGTGCTGTGGGTGATACTGTTACTATCTGTCATTGGTTTGCATTCTGGTAGTATACATAACCTCAACAGCCTGACCATAAACAATCGTTAGATGATGTCTTGACAACTGACACACAGATGTAGCACACACAGTAACATTTGTATCCTTCAGGAACTATACTATGCCAGTAACTAGTGGTGTTCACCTGCACCCATTCCTGGGACCACTCCTGTTTGGCATATAGCTCTCTTAGGTACAAGCAAACACAGTAGGGATATGTCCGTCCACATCTGGAAATGCATACTGTGGCTTGTAATGCATTCTCCAGATGACACGCACATCCTCCGCAAGGGTATCATACAGATACCTGTTGTCAAACCCATGCTGTAATGCTATAAGCCAACTAAAGAACAGTCATCCACCTTTACAAAACATAGTATCCCCACAGTACCACATAGGTAGTAGCCCCCAACATGTTGAACAGGTACCGATGTGTACATACAGCCAAGTGTTACGTCATCTCTCCTTTGGTAATCACGTTTCCAAAGGTATTTTGAAATCCCTCGGTGAATCACATAAGCAATAAGGGGTCTACATGCATATCCACAAAGGTTGTTGTACACCTATAATGAATAGCCATCATTGACAGACTTTGCTGCATTTGAACAGGTCTGAAATATACCTCAAGCATAAACCCTCACTCACATTATTCAATAGAGACCGTAATGAGTGTGTGTGACATGGATGACCTAGGCCAGGGATCACTGCAGTGGCTGGACTTGTCACAAGCATACAGATGTAACCTAAGGTCTGGAAAGCGGCAGCACACTCTGGCAAAGATAACAGGTGATCATGGAGAAAGCAGGGTTCCCACCTATGAAATAATGGAGGTCACATGTACGTATATGTATTTGCCACACAGCTACCTGACATGCAATGCACATACTGTTGTCATTGTGATATGTCATACAGTAGTAAAAGCAAAACCCACAACACAGTGACCAACTGTGTCACACACGTAGAACACACACACACACTCTCCAAGTGCAGGATTCAAACCCCTACCTAACTACTTTACGATACTAGAGCAGTATGCATTTACACAAAGTGCTATACACATTACTGGGAGTTCTCTTTTCCACAGGTATATTTGTAGGATGGTGACATCATCTGACTTGACAAAGATAAGTATATCACTTTTAAGGTGTTGTAGTTGTGTCCAAAAAGGTTGCTCCTCTACAAGGAGACACACACACTCTCATATAGTTGTCAAGTGCAGGATTCAAACCCCTAACTTCACACACACTCTAATATAGTTGTCAAGTGCAGGATTCAAACCTCTACCTAACTACTTTATGACACTAGAGCAGTACACATTTACATGATGCGCTATACACATTACTGGGAGTTCTCTTATCCACAGGTATATTTGTAGGATGGTGACATCATCAGACTTGACAAAGATAAGTATATCACTTTTAAGGTGTTGTAGTTGTCTCCAAAAAGGTTGCTCCTCTACAAGGAGATACACACACACACACTCTCATACAGTTGTCAAGTGCAGGATTCAAACCCTTACCTAACTACTTTATGATACTAGAGCAGTACGTATTTACATGATGCGCTATACACATTATTGGGAGTTCTCCTTTCCACAGGTATATTTGTAGGATGGTGACATCATCAGACTTGACAAAGATAAGTATACCACTTTTAAGGTGTTGTAGTTGTCTCCAAAAAAGGTTGCTCCTTTACAAGGAGATACACACACACACACACTCTCATACAGTTGTCAAGTGCAGGATTCAAACCCCTACCTACTTTATGATACTAGAGCAGTACGCATTTACACAACGCGCTATACACATTACTGGGAATTCTCCTTTCCACAGGTATATTTGTAGGATGGTGACATCATCAGACTTGACAAAGATAAGTATACCACTTTTAAGGTGTTGTAGTTGTCTCCAAAAAGGTTGCTCCTCTACAAGGAGATACACATACACACTCTCATACAGCTGTCAAGTGCAGGTTTCAACCCCCTACCTAACTACTTTATGATACTAGAGCAATACGCATTTACATGACACGCTATACACATTACTAGGAGTTCTACTTTCCACAGGTATATTTGTAGGATGGTGACATCATCAGACTAGAAAAAGTGGGTTACATTAGGTGGGCTACATAGAAGGAATTTCTAAACACTTTGGCAATGTGATCATCAAAGGAGAGTTTACTATCTACCTGGGTCCCCAGGGCCATAATTACATTCTCCATACATACTGGATTACCACCTATGTGGTAATTTGTGTGCACTTTGTTTTATCCAAAGGGGATGACTATGCATTTTTTGGCATTCTGCTTGAGGGCATTGTTTTGACACCAGGTATCTGTCTCTGTAAGACCCTCCTGGAGGATGTGTGTGCCAGCCATAGAGTCGATTATGGACCACAGTTAGCAGTCATCTGCAAACTTGTTCAGCCATACTCCTCCCGTGCTTGCCTGTACCTCTGAACAGTATCTACTGAACAGGTGGGGGTCCCAAGACCAATACCTGTGGGATGCCATTTGTGACTGGTTTAGAGTCGGACATGGCACCCCAACTCTGAACATGTGTGTTTGATCTGTGAGCCAGTTGACCACCAATCCTGTGACATAGCTGTTAATATTCAAGCTGGTAAGCTTGTCCATGATGCCAGAGTGAGGAATGGTGCCGAAAGGCCTTAGTGATGTCCAGGTGGGCTGTGTGGACTACTTTCACCTCCATCTATGTCCTTGGTAACTGTTTCAAATAAGTCAACTAGGTTTAGGAGGCTGGATCTACCTTTAACAAAGCCAAGTTGGGTGGAGTCCAGTGTCTGGAGGTCCCCAATGTCTCTGTTTATGGGTTCCATGATAATTTGCTCCATAGCTTTGCAGACCAGGCTGAGTAGGCCTATAGGGCAATGGTTTCCTGGTTCTGTTGTGGCACCCCCTTTGTGGAGCTGGATGACTGTTGCTGTATGCCAATCTTTGGGTACATAGCCTGTGGTAAGGTTGAGTCTGGACAGTGAATGTAGGTGAGGGTGTAGTTCCTTTTGGGGATGGTGTAAGTCGCAGCCTGGGACACCATCCAGTCCCATTGATGCTGTGTTCTTAGCTTTGGAGATGGCAGTTTTTACCTGCATGCCCATGAAGTCTGGTGCTTTGCATTCTTCTGGGATGGACACAGGCCCTTTTGGGGGTGATGGGGGGGAGTTTGTACTGAACTTGTCCCCCAGGATGTGGGCAATGTAAGTTGGTTCAGTGTATCTTTTTGCCATTTTGCAGTAGCTGACAGCATATTTGAGAGTTGCCACCTAAATGTTTGGTATAGCTAACAAGGGCTTTGTGGTTGTTATTCTTACATTCCTTGACAATTTGTCTTTAGAAACTGGGCTTGGATTATTTTATGAGCGATCATTGTTTCTTCCTAATAATGATCAGTGATGCGTTTCCTTTAGTAAAGTTGGCTCTATCATGTGTTCGTTTCCTCCTTCTGTTGTATAGCTTATTTATGTGCGACCACCACCAGATTGGTTTCCTATTTTTGGAGGAGTGCATCTTGGTTTTATTTGGGATGTCTCGATCCATGCAAACCTGTAGATGTTCATAGAATGCACTTGTAAATAATTTGGCAGATTGTATAGCATTATCCTATAGCAAGGGGGCTTTGGAACTTTCCACTTTGGTCTTGGGAAGTGTGCAGTTTGCTTTTGAAGATGTCTTCACAGTGGTTTCCTTGAGTGGGGGGGGGGGGTATGTGGATGTCCAGTGTGATTACTTTATGATCTGATATTACCAGCGAGGGGTTTATCTCTGTTGTGGAACACTGGTACCCCATGTTGGTGATGATCAGGTACAGTATGTTGTCACCTCTAGTGGGCATGGTGACCAGCTGTTCCAGGGTGTTTCAGTTTTTAAACTCTAGGAAACATTGGGCAAAGGACGTTGTACACGAGTAATTCTCCCACTCAATGTTTGGGTAGTTGTAATCTCCTCATATAATGGTGTTTGATAGGATCTTTATATTTCCACTGTTCTCAGGAATACTGAGTGAGGTTCCTGAAACAAGGTAGGTGATCTGTAGCAGGCTACAATCTGATAAGCAGCTTTGCCCAATGTTGGTTGCACTTGCATGGTCTACAAGGCCTCATGCTGTGCCACTAACCTGAAGGTGTGGGTGCCCATAAGGTAAATGGATACACCCCTTCCATTTGTATTACACTCTGGGTTTTGGGGCTGAAGATCAGAGGGATTGTGAGTGTTTTACATGGAGCATGTCCAACAGCTCTGTGTTTGACATAGCTTTGTATGTTAGGCAGAGATCACCTCTGAGTAGGCGATATGCGAGAGAGTACAGCTTTAGCATTTTGAGACGGTCTGTGTATGGCATGTATTTCAGGCCGCTAATGCTCTTTGTGAGGAGCTTCTGCAGGCTTTCCAGTTGTTGTAGATGTCTTGTGAGGTACACAGCAAAAGGGGCATTGTACTCTATTATAGATCTAGTGAGTGATGAGTAGAGGGGAACAATGTCATCTTCTATTCTGCATGAGACACCTTTTGTGATGAGGTGTGCCACGTAGAAGGATTTCCTGACTACTGTGGGGATGTGATTATCAGAGGTGCGTCCACTGTCCACCTGTGACCCAAGGTCTCTTATCACACTTTCAATGTTAAGTATACTACCGCCTATGCTGTAGTTCATGGCTACGGAGTTTTTAACAAAGGGGATGACAATGCACTTACTGGTATTGAGCTTGAGGCCATGGCTTTGACACCAGGCATCTGTCTCAGTGAGGCCCTTTTGTAGGATGTCCGCATCTTTAGTATTTACAATTTTGGCTCCTAGTTTGCAGTCATCTGGAATCTTCATTGGCCACAGACCTTCCATGTTAAAATTTACTTCAGGGATGTAGATACAAAACAGGACAGGACCCAGGACTGAACACTGTGGTACTGCACTCGTCAGTGGTCCAAAGTCATACTTTCACAGTGTGTGTTCTGTCAGTGAGCCAGTTGGCAACCCATCTTGTGACATAGCAGTTTATACCTAGGTTAGTGGGTTTATCTATAATTCCAGAGTGGGGGATGGTATTGAAAGCCGTGGCAAGATCTACATAGGCTGTGCGAACCACCTTACCCTTGTCTACGGTTCTGGTGACTGCTTCAATGTCGTCTATCAGGTTTAGGTGACATGATCTGCATTTTACAAACCCAACATGGTTGTGGTCCAGAGTTTGGAGTTTACCAATGTCTTTTTTTATAAGTTGTATGATGATACATTCCATGGCCTTGCAGAGCAGGCTCATCAGGCTAATGGGGCTCTAGTTCCTGGGGTCCGTGGTGTCTCCACCCTTGTGTAGTGGTATAACCATCGCTGTGCACCATTCAGCAGGACCAAAGCCTGAGGTGAGGCTATGACTGAACATGGTACGTCGTTGTGGTGCCTGTTCGTTCTGTAGTTTGTGTAGAACACAGCCTGGGATGTTATCTGGTCCCATGGATGCTGCGATACTGGCTTTGGAGAGTGTTTTTTACCTGTGCAGCCGTGATGACAGCAACTTTGCAGTCTTCCATTATAGAGATGTGCTCTTTCATGGGTGAGAGGGGGGTAAAGTTAGGACTGATCCTATCTGCCAGGATGTTGGCAATATCTGTTGGGTCTGTATATTTAGTGCCATTGAGCTGTAACTCAGAGCAGATCTGAGTGTTGCCATGACATGGACCTGTCTGTTGGGCAGAGATCTCCTGAGTAGACAGTATGCAACAGAGCACAGATTGAGTTAAATTCAGTCTTGTTGCATGGGGCAACTGTTTGAGGCCAGTAATCCTCTTGTTGAGGTACTTCAGTGGACTTTCCAGCTGCTGAAGGTGCCTAGTCAGATTCATCGCAAGTGTGTTGTGGTACTCTCTGACGGGTCTGATGACTGATGAGTAGAGGGAACCTCCTTTGACCTACATGCAAAGACCTTGGCAGTTTGTGGGAACACATAGCATGATTGTCTGACCACTTTGTGAATGTGTTTCTGGAAGTAGAGATGACTATCCACATGTGTCCATAGATCCCTTATTATCACCTCCATATTTAGGGTGTTGGCACCTATGTGGTATTTGTATGACTGTAGCTCGAGGCCATAATTTTGACACCACATCTGTCTGACTGAGACCTTTTTTAAGGATGTCTCTGTTGTCCCAAACATCGATTATGAGAACTTTTTTGCAGTCATGCGTTCATAGGTTCATAGGTAGGTACTAGGCTATCGGCCCTAGGGCCCATACAAGCCTAGCCAAAAAATGTACCCTGGCTTTCGCCACCCAAGAAAATTATTTTCCTGTGACCCTGTCGAGCAGAGCCACAGAAGTGATCCCCGGGGTGAATTTCCCATTTCCCATCCAATCATCAAGATTTTTCTTGAAGAGTGCTAATGAGGAGCTCTGTTTGACATAGATAGGTAGTCTGTTCCAGAGTATGGGAAGTCTCTGGGACAGGAATCTATCCCTCCAGCATGTTCTGTTTATCATCCACAAACTTTGCTAAACATAGCCCTTGTGTGTTTGACTGTATTTCTGAAAAGTATACACCAGAGAGGGGTCCCAGGACTGAGCCATGGGGGACAGCAGTTATTACCAGCTTGAACAGGAGACCACAAGTCTTACCTTGTGTGATCTATCTGTGCCCCAGTTGGCAATCCATCAGATGGCATACATATTTATGCACAGGTTGTTGATTTTGTGGATACGACATGTGTCTGGGATGCTGGAAAAGGGCTTGTAAAGGTCTATGTGGGACGTGTGTAGCTCATTTCATTGATGTATGTCCTGGGTGACTGCCTTGAAAACAGTCTAGCAGGTTTGGGAACCATGATCTGCCCCTGAACAAATCAAAATTGGTAGGGTTGGGTGTTTGTAAGCTCCCAATAGCTCTGTTTATGAGTTCCATCATGATGGCTTATAAGACAATAGTTCCCATGGTCTGTTGTGCACCAACACTTGTAGAGTGTGCCAAACGTTGCTGTAACACATTCAACAGTTTCATATCCTGTACAGAGGGTGAGGCTCAACAGACTGTTCAGGTGCAGGGTCTGTTTGTTCTGGAGTTCACTTATTACACAGCTAGGGAAACAATGTAATCCCATAGACTCTGTGTTTTCAGGTTTGGAAGGAGCTGTTTATCCATTCTATACGTGATATCTGTGCTTTCACAATCTCCAGGTATGATGATAGGGCCTTTTGTCAGTGAGAGGGGGGAAAGTATGTGTGAGCCTGTCTGACAGGATGTTGGCAATGTCAGTCATTTACAGTTTGCACTGACTCAGGACATATATGAGTGTACATTGCTATTTATGACATAGCGGAAGAAAGCGTTATGGTTCTCTATGGACTCCTTCACAGATTATTTTGCCAGAACATGGACTGGATAATGTTTGGAGTGCACATTGTTTATTCATGATACTGATTGCAGGTTTATCAATCTTCTTTGCTTGTTCACTTTCTGTGAGCAACTTAAGTACTTGTGGTACATAGTTTGATTATGACAGGGTTCCAATATATTATATGTGTCTGTTTTCATATAACTGTGTG
This sequence comes from Protopterus annectens, assembly GCF_019279795.1. NCBI lineage: Eukaryota > Metazoa > Chordata > Ceratodontiformes > Protopteridae > Protopterus > Protopterus annectens. The sequence continues at coordinate 224,975,972 of NC_056727.1, forward strand.
CACAAGGCAGGAATGGTGAATAGTGACATGTTCCTGGGGTAAAACATATGCAACTGCCAGATATGTGTGGCCTACTGCTGTACTCAGACATGGCCTAAGTGTGTGAGCATGCCCAATACGACCTTTCAGTATGTTGTTGCCTGACATTTGCTTCGTTTATTTAAGTGTGTGAGCATGCCCAGTATGGACATATATACTATATGTGTGTGAATAATCAAGTTGGTTTTTACTTCAGGGCTCACCTTTGTGTTGTACATCGACAGGAAGCATGCTGTGCCTGCAGGGCTTCCATGAATCACTTTGCATAGACTTATCAACATTTCTACATACAGGGGGACAGCTATTATTTATACATTTCTACCCGGGTGGCCCACCTGATTGTTACTGTGGGTGTACATAGGATGAGGGGTTCACCTGACACTTATACACATTTGTTAGGCCTGCACTGATATGTCAGGTACTCCATTTCAGTCTGTACTGTTGCCTATAAAACTGGCTTGAAGCATACTACTGTACTACAGATCTTAGCTTCCAATTTCACTTATATTAGTTTGTGACTTCATAGCCTACCCAACCCACATCACACTGCCTGGCCTGCTGTTATCTGTCTGCATAGGCAATTTTGCTTAAATATGCTAAATAGTGGTAAAATGTGCTTAGCACTGCTTTATATTGCTTAAAATAGGGCACTCATGCCTCAGGTGGTACTGCAGGGCTGCCTATGTCGGATGCACATAGTACACTCCCTATACATGTTTGAAAACAGGTAGCGTCAAGTTAGGCATCCCTTTTATTGTATGTGCGAGTCAGAGAGAGGTGTCCTTTCCAGGGTTCCTATTGATTCAGTGTATGTGCTATGCGTTGCCTCTTTGCCAAGGCCAGGGCATACTGGGCATGCCTCCTTCTGCCTACTGGGGCAGGCTCAGGTTGTTCCTCCTCCGAGTCACCCTGTGCCTGTGCAGGCTTTGGCAATGGAGGGGGGCTGTTGGCCCTGCCCCATGCTGTTCCTGCTGCAGCTGTTTTCGCAGGATCATATTGTGTAGCATGGCACATACCATGACAATTTGGGTACATGTAGTTGGTGAGTACTGCAAGGCTCCACCAGATGTGTCCAGGCACCGGAACCGTGACTTGAGCATCCCAAATACACTCTCAACAATGTTTCTTGTTTGTGTGTGTGCCTCATTATGGTGTTCTTGTTCGGGTGTGTGTGCATTTCTGATGGGTGTCATCAGCCACGGCTCCAGTGCATATCCAGCATCCCCCACTAGGTGACCGTCAGGGATGCCCCCATTAGCAAATCTCTGGTACAGCTGCGTCAGATGCCAGATGTGGGAATCGTGATAACTTCCAGGGCAGCCAGCACACACATTCATTATTATGCCCTGGGCATCGCACACGACCTGGCAGTTGATGGAGGGGAAGCCCTTGCGGTTGATGTAGACCCTACCCCGCTCACCGGGTAGTGCTTTGATGTGTATGTGCGTGCAGTCTATTGCACCCACTACCTCATGCATTGCAATTATGTGTGGGGGGATAAACCCCCACACCCCCCTTACTTTATATTCTCACTCCAGGATCGCACTGCAGTGGGGCAGGGGCTATATTCCATTGCCGACCAAATGGAATTCGACCAAATGGGTTTTCAGTGAAATGTATTTTCGGTGAAGTGGGCTGCCTGAAATCATTTTCGACTAAATGTAATTCGACTAAAAGCAGTAGACATATATATATATATATATATATATATATATATATATATATATACATATAAATATATATATGGATCTAGGACGTTTGCTCAACTGAGCAAACGACCGAAATCCAAATGGCCGGGCATACTTACACAAAAGTGCTTTTCACCGAAGAGTACTTTCACGTAAGTATGACTGTTGCCGAGACTGTACTATGGTGAGGGTAAGGGAAATTTCCCTTTTCTCCACTGTAGTGCAGTCTGAGAGGGAGAATATTAAAGTAGGGGGGGTGTGGGAGGCACAAAATGTAAATGTAGTGTTTTTTTTTTTTTTGTCAAACACTTCAACGAAAGTGCTTTATCGATAAAGCGCTTTCGTTAAAGTGTGTTCGGGTTTTATGGATTTGGACATTTGCTTAGTCGAGCAAACATCCTAGATCTATATATATATATATATATATATATATATATATATATATAGATATATATTTAGATATATATACATATATATATATATATATATATATATATATATATATATATATATATATATATATATTTAGAGAGAGAGATGTCCACACAAAAAGAAAAACACATATCTTTGTGTTGAGGCACAATAGTTTTCCAGCCTTAGGAGGCTAAGACTTCTCCTTCCCATAAGGAAAAACAGTAAACCACAGGGAAAATTGGTACTTGAGAGCAACAAAGCTGGTGGCTGACAACACTAAAAAATCAGGAGAAAAGAATTGCGGACCATAGACAAGCTCAGTTGAGACTTCAGAGTAATCAAGGAATTATAATTCATTTAGAAATCAAAATGTTTTTATTGAAAAAAACATAAGATGAGTGCTTTAGCCCTTAGATGAGCTTAATCAGATCAGACAAAGACCAGTTTCTCTACATTGGGGTCGCCATCTCTTTCAGTTTAATGCCACTCTCCTATCTTGTCCGATTGTCATACATGACTGTTTCAGACTCCATACCCATCAGGAAATTCATGCTAATGCAATACCTGTTATTTTACCAACTTTCTAAGTTTGTAAGAGCAATATTTAAAATTTGTCCTTATTTTTAGGATTTTGTCCCACATTTATTCCTAGCTTTGTCCAGACTTCTTGTTCTAAGAAGTTGATAGGTATGCATGCTAACCTTAACACTCTGCCAGTTGGCAACAATCCCATTGATTCTAACTTTGACCTTCGAACTCAGACTTCCCTTCTCGTCAACCACCCCTCCCAGATACATGAAGCTGTTAACCTGTTCCACTATTTTCCCCTTCTACCTCAGTTCTCAGCTTCTTCTGATTTCTCCATTTGCTGCCATTACAGCCATCATAGCTGTACTCAGTTTCATTCCATGTGCCTTTAGTTTTGCATACTGTTCCCCTATCACTCACTGAAGCTCTCATTCAGCATCTGCCTGTAATGTCACTTGATCTGCATCATCTTGGGTAGGTACTGATAGTGCATATTTCATGTCAAAACGGCATGTTATACAGACAACTTTATGCGTGCCATGTCTGTCTTACAAAAAGGTGCTTTGTCAGTTGTAGGCAGATATTTCTAAGGTTCTAAATGTTGTAGAGTCTCAGAAATGGTAAAAGAATCTATTCAAGAAAACATATATACTAAGCCTAGCTACACCCACATTTTGTGAAAATAATGACTATGCAAAAATGCCTGACATGACAGACGTGCAAATGTGAAAGACTGTATGGTTTATCAAACCTCACATGTGAAGAAAAGCTTTTGTTGATCTACTGCAGGAGAATCAATCCTACTTAGTGAAATGGAAACACCTCAAATGCTGTACTTAACAATGCACATAAGCAAACTCAAACAGAATGTCATACTCGCTACCACACAACTCTTCTTTTCCCAATTTTTCTTAAACTTCTATTGTTTTAACTACATTACATTTGCTTGACAGCAACAGATACAATAAATCTGTCTAGTCCACCATTTAACTGAGTTCAACATTCTATCCATTCCTGGCTTTCTCCTCACTTCCATCTGTCCAAGGCCTTTTTGAAAGCCTCTATGGACTTCTCATCCATAACGCATTCAGGCAATCCTTCCAGAAGTCCATAACCCTCTCAGTGATGAAGTGCATTCACAGATCCAAGGAATACTTGGTCCCAACAATCTGCTGCCTGTGCCCCCTCCTCCCCTCACCTGGCTGACCAATTATTGCCCCATCGCTATTCTTTCCCCTCTATCCAAAATCCTAGAGATACATACACAAATCATAGAATGCCTAAATATTCACAAACTTCTGCTTGGGACAACCACTTTACACTTCCCTGATACACTCGTGTACCCATAGCATCTCCATTACCTGTTCTAGTCTCGTATAACAAGAGATTTAGTTCCTCTAGTCACTGATCATTATCTATCCCCTTCCATCTTATGCACCCTATTATACAGCCTCCAGAACAGCATAAAATGCTGAAGGTGTGGTCTGACCAGGGCCAAGGATACTGAAAGTATTACCTCTTTGCTTTTAGAGTATATATTCCCTGATCATATTCCCATCATTCTGTTGGCTGCGGTAACTGCCATCTCACTATTTCCTGCTCTGTTACCACCACTTCCGCACTCCCAGATGATACTTCCTCTGTTACCACCACTTCTGCACTCCCAAATGTTACATCATCTGTTGCCACCACTTCCACACTCCCAAATGGTACTTCATGCCAGCATAGCTTTGGCCCATGTACAGTACTTTATTTTTGTCTGCAGAGAACCTCAATTGTCACCTTCAAGTCCACATGTTGAAATCCCTCCTTAAGAGTCTTCCTACCATCCTTTACTTTTGCTCCTATATCTGTTTCATCCAAAGAAAAGGATGCTCCCCCTTCTCTCTTCCATCAGCTACATCTGAAATGAGTTCAGTAAGCAGTACTAGACTCAGGGTCAACTCCTGCATGACTCCACATCTTGCTTTATGTATACTTGAAATTATTCCTGTTACTTCAAACCTCTGTGTCCCACCATTTAAGTAAATAGCAATCAAACTCTCTAGCCTTAATCCCAACCCAACGTCCTTCTGTTTTCTAGCTGCCTCATGTATGGGATTGAGCAAAAGGCACAGCTGAAATCTAGAAAGACCACATCTAGGAGTACTTCCTAGCCATGGTTTCCCGCATCCAATGATAAAACCGGATAAGATCTGACAGCTGCTTCTATCCATTACTCCAAGTTGGGCAATAAGTATAAGCAGTAGTCTGGATGTATATGCATTCCCAATAGTAAAACAATTACTGTGTGTTGGCTCTAACCTTATCCTTGAAGCAGTGACATTCAAAGTCTGCTGCCTGCTGGAATTTAATATTAAACCTAAACATTCTATAATCTGTTTCATTTTGCAGTTCAAAGGTAAGAAAATTCCAACTGGCTGAGGCCTTATTTACCCTTTTTAAGTGCAACCTGGATAACTGGATGGGGAACAGAAAATACACCCTTGAGATTCCATCTGTGTCCCTGCTGGACAGGAGATTGTCAGAACATGGGTTAAATTCTTGGCTAGGCTTGTAAGGGCCTCAGGGCCAATACCCTAGTAACTTCCTATGATCCTATGATTAAGGTAATTTCCGCTATGTTGACTCCAAGGGTCAGTATCTCAAGAGCAAGGGCATTTCACTCCCAAGAGCAAGTAGATAACTGAATGTTTCCAGAACAAGTTTATGGGATGGAGAAGCAGAAGTCCTTAGGGTTCATGGAATTAAGGAAAGTGGGTGGTCATGTGGTTTGGGCAGTGATAGGGATCCACCCAGCTTTCTTAATCCAAAGGCAGTTGTGTTCTAGATGAATAGATGATAAACACAACATATTTTATTATTCACGATCTACAGCAGGTTAGTGTTTTGATTCAAAGACACATTACTTGTTACAGCTCTAAACTTGAGTTTTGGCATAAAATGGTTATGCCTAGAGCCTTTCAAGTATTCCAGGTTAGGAAGCCAGATGCTCTGCAAAGGCATTTGAGTTTTTTAAACATTTATCAGCACAGATCTTGGTATGATGTTTAAAAAATATAGAACGGTCCAGCCAAATATCCAAGATACTCATGTGACCACACTTGACAAATAGAAATATTAATGGGGTCACTGAGTTTCAGTGGGATTGTATTTTTCAATTTTTGTTGAGAAATGAAACTTGTTTAACACAATGACAGATCTTCATGAGCACTTCTACGACAGGACTGGCTGTCATTAGGTACTATACCTAAGAGAACTTCCCATGTTCGGACTCCTCCCACTTCCCATACTACACAATACTTCCCTGTGTCTCCAGATCACATCTGCCCCCAAATATATATACTTTTTTATACTAGATGTATATCACACTTCTCAACCTCTTATTAAAGAATTCTGGATAAAAACAAAAATAATGGGGTGAAAAAATCCCAAAATTAAGGACATGTTTTAAATATTATAAGTAAAATCAGCAGAGTAACCGCTAGCCAACCTGGTAAATGCTCCGTAGCTACGTTAATAATATATAAAAATTCCACTGTGGTAAAAACGGAGTCAAAGCAGGAATGTCCCAGTAAAACTTGTATTTATTTCACAATAAAACCAATAAATAAAAACAGGATAACTGCGCTTTCGCTAACACAGCTTCATCAGATCCATAAAAAATCACCATTGTGAGAAATGTATATATAGCTGAATTCAAAAAATTTTTTATCCAATCAAACTTCCTGGTTAATTAAATCCTTAAAGGAGTATCTCCCATCGATAGCTTGCTATTGCACATTGCTGCAAAATAGAAATACTTATATCAGTGAATACTTATATTAAAACCAATATATATAATATATATAATATACATGCAAGCAAAAATATATATATGCAAGATCCTCACAGTAGGTGCAGAATAAAACATCATAGCTATTGTTTGTAGGCAAAATCAAGCCCTTTTTTAAAATAATATAGATCATTTGAATGTGCCTTAAAAACTGTAAATGAACAAATTATATATATACACATATGTATCAAGGCTATAAAAAAAAAAAATATATATATATATATATATATATATATATATATATATATATATATATATATATATATATATATATATATATATATATATATATATATATCTTGTATTTTATATATTATATTACCATCATCTAATATTACGGCGTTTTTTCAGTAAGGGTTTATGGATGCTCTCTCATTAAGCCCCATACCTCTGTCAGCCCTTAATGTTATAATCCAGTCATTCTCTCTGGATTCAGTATGGTTCCTTATATCACCTCCTCGTATACTAGGAACTATAACTTCTAGGGCTCGAAAGAGGAAAGTATGACTTACATCTTTTTGTTTAATGTGTTTAGCTAATGCATTATGTTCTAATTGTTTCTTAATGTGGTATACATGTTCACGTATCCTGTCTTTAAAAACCCTATTGGTTTTTCCAACATAAAAAGAGGAACATTGCTGGCATACCGCTAGATAAATCAAATTAGATGTCATACAATCTGCTCTAGCTGATGTTCTAAAATGTCTGCCTAAATCAGGGTGGAAGAAAATATTACTAGTGTCTATATACTGACAGAAATTACAGTGCCCACATGGTTTAGTATATACATCACCATCTTGTACTACCTTATTCTTAGGATAACAAAGAATTCTCTTCAAATTCTTCTTATTGCGGTATAGAAAGTATGGTCTTTCACCTACTGCCTCTTTTATATCCTCATCTGTCTGTAATATTGACCAGTTCTTAGAAATTATCCTATTCAATTCCACTCTATCACTGGTGTAAAAAGTAGGAATCTTGACTATGGATGGTCTATTATATAACGTATCCCTATATGTATCAGAGCTGGAACCAAAGTATGGTGCAGCTATACCTTCCCTATGACTAGCTGCTACTGCCAATTGCTCATCAATTTCACCTTCACTATAGCCTCTATCTATCAATTTCTGCCTTAAACTAGCAAGCTCATCTATGAATCCTACTTCTGATGGATTCAGTCTAGAGGCTCTCATTCCTTGGCCTCTAATGATGTTTCTGAATACAAAATTAGGATGCATACTAGATCTTACTAGCGAGCTATTCCGATAACAGGGCTTACGATATACCCCAGTATTAAAAGACCCATCAGATAATCTTTCAATATACAGATCCAAATAATCTATTCTAGACTGAGAACTCTGAATAGTAAATTTAAGATAGTCAGTTAAGTCATTTATTTTCCTAAAGAATACATCTAATTCCTTTTCATTACCATTCCAAAGAATAAAGGGGTCATCTACAAACCTTCGATAGAACATAACATGCTCTTTAAACTCATCTATCTTGAAAAAAGTAGTCACTTCCCAATATGCTAAAAATATATTAGCATAAGTATTGGCACATGGGGTGCCCATTGCCACCCCATCTTGTTACCTACAGATGGTGTCCTGGAATATAAAAAGATTATTCTCCAATATCAACTCCAGGAAATATGCTATTAAGTTTATTTGCACAATGGTGAAGTCGCTATAATTCTTCAAATATTCAGTGATATACTCTATCCCTAAGCTATTCGGGATGATGGTAAACAAAGACTGTATATCAAGGGTAACCAGTATAGTTCCTTCTATATTAGTAACCTTGTTTAGACAATCATAAAGTTGAATTAGAAATGATTTAGTATCTTTTAAAACATGTTCACTTTTTTCTAGGAGTGGCCATAGATGTTTCTCCACATACACTGAAAGATGTTCAGTTATCCATCCACCTCCAGCGACTATGGGTCGCATGGGTGGATCATTCAAATCATTATGGATTTTAGGGAGACCGTGAATTTGTGGTATAAGGGGATTCTTAATTGTAAGATAATCATAAACCTCTTTCATTATCATTCCACTATGGTAAATATCCATCAAGCTATTTGTAACATACAAAATAACAGAGTCTACTTCTTGTTTAGAAATAGTCTTATAGAATTTATCATTCAAGAGGCTTTCCATTGAGATAATATATTTATCCGTAATCCATGACAACTATTCTGCCTCCCTTATCAGCTGGTCTTATTATAATTGAGTGCTGTGATAACTGCTTAAGGCATTGCCTTTCACTCTTACTCAAATTATCCGCCCCATGACATCTATTATGTGTAGGCCTATTTTCATAATACTTAAAAAGTTCATCTTCCGTTAATTTTAAATATGCATCAATGAGTGGATGATTCATAGGAACATAGTTGCTTAAATTCTTAAACCTAAAAGGTTGTATATTCTCTTCAGAGGATCTTGTATTTTATATATTATATTACCATCATCTAATATTATGGTGTTTTTTCAGTAGGGGTTTTATGGATGCTCTGTCATTAAGCCCCATACCTCTGTCAGCCCTTAATGTTATAATCCAGTCATTCTCTCTGGATTCAGTATGGTTCCTTATATCACCTCCTCGTATACTAGGAACTATAACTTCTAGGGCTCGAAAGAGGAAAGTATGACTTACATCTTTTTGTTTAATGTGTTTAGCTAATGCATTATGTTCTAATTGTTTCTTAATGTGGTATACATGTTCACGTATCCTGTCTTTAAAAACCCTATTGGTTTTTCCAACATAACATGGAGTTTACCCCACATCAGTCTCTCAAGAAAATGTGGGGCAAGGACAACAATCACTAGTTTGCAATATTTCATCATACATATTGTCAGCTTCTGAAGTAAGCTTGTTAAACAAAGGACTTAATTTCATACCCAAGAGTCTGAGCAATCTTACGGACACCATTACTGACCTTAAAATCTTTTGTAGGAATGTTATACTAAAATTAATATATAAATCCTCTGAAGAGAATATACAACCTTTTAGGTTTAAGAATTTAAGCAACTATGTTCCTATGAATCATCCACTCATTGATGCATATTTAAAATTAACGGAAGATAAACTTTTTAAGTATTATGAAAATAGGCCTACACATAACAGATGTCATGGGGCGGATAATTTGAGTAAGAGTGAAAGGAAATGCCTTAAGCAGTTACAATCACAGCACTCAATTATAATAAGACCAGCTGATAAGGGAGGCAGAATAGTTGTCATGGATACGGATAAATATATTATCTCAATGGAAAGCCTCTTGAATGATAAATTCTATAAGACTATTTCTAAACAAGAAGTAGACTCTGTTATTTTGTATGTTACAAATAGCTTGATGGATATTTACCATAGTGGAATGATAATGAAAGAGGTTTATGATTATCTTATAATTAAGAATCCCCTTATACCACAAATTCACGGTCTCCCTAAAATCCATAAGGATTTGAATGATCCACCCATGCGACCCATAGTCGCTGGAGGTGGATGGATAACTGAACATCTTTCAGTGTATGTGGAGAAACATCTACGGCCACTCCTAGAAAAAAGTGAACATGTTTTAAAAGATACTAAATCATTTCTAATTCAACTTTATGATTGTCTAAACAAGGTTACTAATATAGAAGGAACTATACTGGTTACCCTTGATATACAGTCTTTGTTTACCATCATCCCGAATAGCTTAGGGATAGAGTATATCACTGAATATTTGAAGAATTATAGCAACTTTACCATTGTGCAAACAGACTTAATAGCATATTTCCTAGAGTTGATATTGGAGAATAATCTTTTTATATTCCAGGACACCATCTATAGGCAACAAGATGGGGTGGCAATGGGCACCCCATGTGCCAATACTTATGCTAATATATTTTTAGCATACTGGGAAGAGACTACTTTATTCAAGACAGATGAGTTTAAAGAGCATGTTATGTTCTATCGAAGGTTTGTAGATGACCTCTTTATTCTTTGGAATGGTAATGAAAAGGAATTAGATGTATTCTTTAGGAAAATAAATGACTTAACTGACTATCTTAAATTTACTATTCAGAGTTCTCACTCTAGAATAGATTATTTGGATCTGTATATTGAAAGATTATCTGATGGGTCTTTTAATACTGGGGTATATCATAAGCCCTGTTATCGGAATAGCTTGCTAGTAAGATCTAGTATGCATCCTAATTTTGTATTCAGAAACATCATTAGAGGCCAAGGTAGAGAGCCTCTAGACTGAATCCATCAGAAGTAGGATTCATAGATGAGCTTGCTAGTTTAAGGCAGAAATTGATAGATAGAGGCTATAGTGAAGGTGAAATTGATGAGCAATTGGCAGTAGCAGCTAGTCATAGGGAAGGTATAGCTGCACCATATTTTGGTTCCAGCTCTGATACATATAGGGATGCGTTATATAATAGACCATCTATAGTCAAGATTCCTACTTTTTACACCAGTGATAGAGTGGAATTGAATAGGATAATTTCTAAGAACTGGTCAATATTACAGACAGACGAGGATATAAAAGAGGCAGTAGGTGAAAGACCATACTTTCTATACCGTAATAAGAAGAATTTGAAGAGAATTCTTTGTTATCCTAAGAATAAGGTAGTACAAGATGGTGATGTATATATTAAACCATGTGGGCACTGTAATTTCTGTCAGTATATAGACACTAGTAATATTTTCTTCCACCCTGATTTAGGCAGAAATTTTAGAACATCAGCTAAAGCAGATTGTATGACATCTAATTTGATTTTTCTAGCGATATGCCAGCAATGTTCCTCTTTTTATGTTGGAAAAACCAATAGGGTTTTTAAAGACAGGATACGTGAACATGTATACCACATTAAGAAACAATTAGAACATAATGCATTAGCTAAGCACATTAAACAAAAAGATGTAAGTCATACTTTCCTCTTTCGAGCCCTAGAAGTTATAGTTCCTAGTATACGAGGAGGTGATATAAGGAACCATACTGAATCCAGAGAGAATGACTGGATTATAACATTAAGGGCTGACAGAGGTATGGGGCTTAATGACAGAGCATCCATAAAACCCTTACTGAAAAAACACTGTAATATTGCATGATGGTAATATAATATATAAAATACAAGATATATATATAGATATATATATATATTTATATATATATATATATATATATATATATATATACACACACACATATATATATATATTTATAGCTTGATACATAGGTGTATATATATAATTTGTTCATTTACAGTTTTTAAGGCACATTCAATTGATCTATATTATTTTAAAAAAGGGCTTGATTTTGCCTACAAACAATAGCTATGATGTTTTAATCTGCAACTACTATGAGGATCTTGCATATATATATATTTTTGCTTGCATGTATATTATACATATTATATATATATTGGTTTTAATATAAGTATTCACTGATATAAGTATTTCTATTTTGCAGCAATGTGCAATAGCAAGCTATCAATGGGAGATACTCCTTTAAGGATTTAATTAACCAGGAGGTTTGATTGGACAAAAATTTTTTTGAATTCAGCTATATATTCATTTCTCACAATGGTGATTTTTTATGGATCTGATGAAGCTGTGTTAGCGAAAGCGCGCTTATCCTGTTTTATTTATTGGTTTTATTGTGAAATAAATACAGGGTTTACTGGGACATTCCTGCTTTGACTCCGTTTTTACCACAGTGGATATTTTAAATATTGTTTTATAAACAGAGCAAGGTGCTAAAATAGCATTGTAATAGTGTAGTTGTTAGAGCGTATGCTTTGCGAGCAGCCATTCCTGGTTCGATCCCCACTGTAACCAATAGCAATACCATGTATTTTCTGAAGGATACAAAGTCTGAAACTTAAAATGTTTATCATTACTTATCATGTCCTCAATGAAACTACAAATTTTATGAGGTACGGGCCACACATAAAGCAAAAATCTGACATTCTGTAAAATTCTGGAGAGCTGAGAGATATGCACATATCTATTATCCATTCAGACAACAGTCTCAGCTTGTAGCAGTTTACAGAAGGACAGAGGAAGGCAGTAGTTTATATTAAAGTGGACAGGCATATTTCATGAAAAGTTAGGGTCTATGTTAAATATTCGAACATCCAAAATGTCAAACATTACATGGTTGAGATCAAATGTTTGACATTTGGATGTTCGAATATCAAAAAAAGAAAAAAAGAAAAACACACCTTAACAGTGTGAGCAGGGGGGCAAGCTCCCCCTGCACCCCCCACCCCCCTACTTATATATACCAACTCCGAGACTGCACTTCAGTGCAGAAAAGGGAAATTCTCCCTATCTGCATCGTACAGCGCAGTTGAAAGTCAGTCTTCGAACACTTGCAATTTCAAACGTTTGGTCTCGACCATGTAACATTCGAAATTGTGAGCGTTCGAAGAATTGACATAGACCCAAAAAGTTATCACCACTTTAAGTGCAAAACTTTTGTATCCTATATGGCTTAGTCCATTAACTTCAAGTACAGGACAGAGCTCCTAACTTTTTCACTGGACACCCCGGATGATGGCAGACCTGAAGGTTGACCTGGACCTTGAGATCATATCCAATTTACAGTCTCTTCCAAAATTATGCAGAGAATCCCAAGTCAGTGCAGCACAAATATCATCGGCTGGTGCACTCCAAGAAAAGAGAAAAGGTAGCCTCCATCCTTGCAGGGTGCCCTGTAAGCATGCAATATGATCATTTGTTACACCACTCATAAAAACAAAAAAATATTATGTCCAGCAGCCACCTATGCAGTGTGGCCTTGGATACTTTTCTGGACTAGTCTGTTACAACAGAAGGAAATAAAGAGCTAAGTCTTTAATTCTGTCTCAAGCAAAAGCATAGATGTCTGTCAACATGTAGATAGTGCAACAGATATTCTTCATGACTTGAATACTGAGGCAAAAACACAAGCACACCGACGGACTAAGTTACATTTGCTTCAGTGCCTGCCTCCAGCACAAAGGACAGGCTGGCCAACAAAGACAAGACACCTCTCTTATGGAAAATGAGGTAAGTGGGTATGAAGGAAATGGTATGGAGTTCCAGAACCTTCTTATCAGAGTCAACAGCAATAAAAAAAGGATCTGTGTCACACCTCTGTGTCCCATCATATAATTATACAGCAATCAAATTCTTTAGCTTGACCCTACTCCATCTTCTCTGGTTCAAAGGGAAGAAACATTAGTTTCTCCAACATTAACTCACACTTCCACTGCAATACAGGTTCTCTAGGAGGAGGCCTTAGCAAAAAGATGTCCTTTAGAATGGCCTTACACAGCTTGGAGGAAGTGAAAAAAGATTTATTTCAACCCTTAAAAAAATGGAAATTGCTGCTAAAGTAACCTTAACAAAAGAATGACTCTATCCCTGGTCTAAGACATGTAGAGAAGTCTTCGATCAGTGGCCCACAATGTAAACTTTGTCCATTTGTTTTATGCATTTGTCAAGCAAAGGTTTTTGGGCAGATGTGAGGATCTGGATCACCCTGGGAGTTTAATACAAGTCCTCTTCCCATCAAAGGAAAAGGAGTAGTCATACATTTACACTGAGGGAACTGAAGGTCCTGCTGAGTCTTGCTCGCTGGGTGTGATAGGAGATCTTTGAATAGTCACAGCAGAAGGAATCAAACATGTACAAGGATGACTCTTGCCTTGCTTATATTGGCTTTCTTCAGAAGTCTCGGAATAAGGGGGGAGTGCAAAGCAGATATGACAGCTGTTGCAGAACTGTAAAACCCAAGAAGTATGGCCCTGAGAAGGGACAAGCAGTAAACACTGCTGCACTTGGCAATAGTTGGTACAGCAAAAGGGTCACAACAGGCCTTGTTCCAGCAGTAAAAGTTGGTATCCACCACTGACCGACTGAATGAGGGGCCATTCACATGGCATCAACAAGCATCATCTAGGCTCTTTGCAAGACACTTAGCTTGACCAGGGATATGCATTGCTACTACTACTACAACACAGCAAGTTAACATGCTCCATTCCTATAGCTACATGGTCTCCCAAAACAGAAGGTAGGAAGGGGTTTTCCAAGTGCTTGCTGATATAACAAACAACTGATGTACTTTCCAAATGGAAGCCTCTCACAACCTGTGAAAGAAATTCTCATAAATACTGCAATATTAGGAAGACTGCCCTAATCTCAAGGGTATTATGTATGGATTTGCCTCTTCCTGTGTCTTTGTCCCCCAGGACTGTCTGTCCCTAAACATACCAACACCCCAAAGCAGACACACCTGTGGTACAAGTCATGTTTATGGTGGAAGGGTAAAAGGACTGCCCTCAGAAAGATTTTCTGAATGAAGCCAGCAATTAAGATAGAAGAAGCACACCCTTAAAATTGTGTTTTGAGGGAACATTCGATCTTTGATCTGACTCCACTAGATCTTCATGGTCTACTTCAGAACCCTCATAAAATGTCCTGCAAAAAGAACCAGAAAGACTGTTGCTGCCATAAACCCAACAACTGTGAGGCCCAATGTTATTTTTGCTGGCTCAAGGACATTAGATTGTGGACTTTGGGCTGAAGGAATACAATCCTGCCTTGAGGGTGCTAGCTAAACACGAGTACTTAAGTAGCTTCCATTGAAGATGAGTGCTTATGATGGCTTCATCTGGGACTTTGTGGCATTCAGTGACATTCACAAGAACTAGAACAGTTACAGTGATTAACCCCCACCCAGAATCAGTGACTTTGTTGTAGAGGCAGGTAAGATCCAATCATGTAGATGTGGGAAAAAGTACAGTTGTGTACACTTACCATAAATGTAGATGTTCGAGTGTTTTCACTGTTGCAGTCATCACCTGTGGGGTTATCCCTGTTGTGGTAGCCCTCAGTCGGCCCAAATACCAGAGTCAATATTTTTGTGTGCCGGCTGCCGTCGTCTGTTGTCTGAAATCAGGTCGTTGGCCCTATAAAGCAAGGCAGCCAACGTCATTACATCACTTTTTCTTGCCCTAACCCATCAGAAGTACAAAGGAAAAGACAGAAGTGGTCCTGGTGGCTAAACGCCACCTTGGGAAGCTTGTGTCCCCCTAGGAGAAGATGTTAAATGGGGGATGGAGGGAGGGAAACCAAGACTGCAACAGTGAATACACTCAAATGTATACATTTATGGTAAGTGTACACAACTGTACTATGTTCTTCGTGTTTCACTGTTGCAGTCATCACCTGTGGGAGAATTTCCAAAGCTAGGGAATGGGGTGGAAGGATAGGTTGAGTCCTAGATATGGGTCAGGAGACCCTGCAGAATTGCAGAGGCAAACCCTGCCCTAGACTGGACAGAGGTCCAGGTGGCAGCTTCCAAGATGTCCCTGGTAGGTACTCCTCTGAGGAAGGCAGTGGAAGTGAAGGTTGCCCTAGTGGAATAGGTACGGATAGACTTAGGGATGTGTTTCCCATGTAGTTTGTAGCAAAAATGGATACAGTGTGAAATCCGTTTGGAGATGGGCTTCCCCTCTGCCCTTGTGGCAAAGCTTACGAGAAGTTGGTCTGTTTTTCTGAATGGCTTAGTACGGTCCAGATAGTATCTGATTTGTCTGTGCATATCTAGAGAGTGTAGAATTCTTTCCCCCTTGTTTTGAGGGTTGGGAAGGAAGGTGATAAGGTGTATGGCCTAGTTAAGGGTCACATCAGATACCACATTGGGCATAAAGGAGGGGTTAGTCCTCAGGAAGACTCTGTCTACATGGAAAGTGATGAAGGGCTTGACAGCCATGAGAACTTGAAGTTCCGAGACCTTTCTGGCTGAGGTGATAGCTAGCAGGTAGGCAGTCTTCCATGAGAGGTATTTCAATTCTGTTGAAGTGGCAAGTTCGAAAGTAGGTAAGGTTAGTTTTTCTAACACATAATTCAGCTCTCAGGGTGGCGTCGGAGGCCTTCTGTGAGGCCTGATATTAGAAGCCCCTCTGAGGAATTGCTTAATCAAAGGATGAGAGAAGAGGGGTGGGTCTGAATCATATTGGGCAGAGGCATGGATTTTAATAGAGGAGAAAGAGAGGCCACTACTGAGCAACTCTGCCAGCTAATCCAGAATGAGAAGGATGGAAGGTTGGGAGGTATTGCCCCCTTTCGATTGTTTCCAGGAGCAGACTCTTGTCCATTTTCCTGTATATGAATTTCTTGTGATGGGCCTTCTGGCCTCTGTGATGATGTCCAGGACCGGTTTGCTTAACAGGTACTCCTTGTTAGTTTTTAGTGTATAAGCCATGCTGAAAGTTTGAGAGTCTGTAGGTCTGAGTGCAGTACCTTCCCCCTATCCTGGACCAAGAGGTCTGACATCAGGGGAAGCAGCTTTGGGGGCTGTAAGGTCAGACTGTGTAATAAAGGGTACCAATGCAGTCTGGGCCAATCTGGAACAATGAGGATGGTCTTTGGTCTCTCCTCTCTTATTTTGATCAGAACCTTGGGAATAAGGGGCAGAGGAGGGTATGCGTACACAAAGAGGGAGGTCCAGGGGAAGGTCAAGGCATCCACCTTCCTTGCTAGGAGGTGATAATCCCTGGTACAGAACTTGAGCAGCTAGTGGTTGAGGTGCGGGGCAAAGAGGTCCACTTCTGGTGTCCCCCACTCCTGGGATATTGGCAGAAAGATTTCTCTGTGGAGCTGCCATTCATGGGAGGTCCAGTAAGTTTCTGCTTAGGTGGTCTGCCAGTGTGTTGTTGATCCCTGGTAAGTATTGGGCAATTAGGTGCAGCCCCATGGAGGTGGCTGTAAGCCAGAGACTCATGGCCAACCTGAACAGGGGGTAAGATTGGGTGCTCCTCTGCTTGTTGATGCACCACATAATTGTGGTGCTGTCTGTTTTTATAAGGTGGACCCCTGGCCTGAGATGCAAGTTGGAAGGAAGTCACAGCCTTTTGCACTGCTATCATTTCTTTCTGGTTGATGTGCAAGTGAAGTTGCTGGGCATTCCAAAGACCTTGGGTACACCTGCCTGCTAGGTGAGCACCTCAAGAGATGTCTTAAGCCTCGGTGGTGATGGTCTGGCCGGAAGGGAGGAGGATGAAGGGAAGACCCTAGTTCATGTTACAGGCCTCTGCCCACCAGAGAAATTCGGCCCTTATACAAGGGATCAGAGGGAGAGTGGTCTCTAGGGACTGAGAGTGCTGCGTACCACTGGTTTTCTCATGTAAAGTTTGGTGAGAGGGATAAGAAGGATGCAAGAGGCCATGTATCCCAGGGCTTGCAGGAACTTTCTCACAGTGAGGTGACTTCTGGAAGCCAGCTGGGTGAAGTAGAGAGGCAGGAAGCTCTGCTTTTCTGGAGATAGGGAGGTCATTTGGGTTGCTGTGTCTAGCACAGCTCCCAGGAAAACATTTTTTCTGGTGGGGTTTTGCTTTGATTTTTTTCTAGTTGATGGTGAACCCTAGGGATATTAGAAGTGATTTGACAAAGAGAAGGTGCTGGAGCAACTTTTCTTTGCACTCTGCCTGAATGAGGCAGTCATACAGGTGAGGGTAAATCTGTATATTTCTCTGTCTGCAGAATGCTATAGCCAGGGCCAAGCATTTGGTGAATACTCTGGGAGCAGCAGATACACCAAAATGCAGTGCAGAGAACTGAAAGTGTTGATAGCCTGCTCTGAAGTGCAGGAATTTTCTGCACGATTCCCTGATGGGGATGTGGAGGTAGGCATATTTTAGGTCTAGTATCACAAGCCAGGCATTTTGTGTGAGCATAGGCAAGAGTTGCTGCAAGGTTAGCATTTTGAATCTGGAGACCACCAAGGAGGTGTTCAGTTTGGATAGATCCAGGATGGGGCGCCAAGTGCCCTCTTATCTGGGAACAAGGAATAGTACAGTCTGGAGTAAAAACCTTTTCCTGTTTGATCTGGAGGGACAGATTCTACTGCCCCTGGGATATTAGAGTTTGGACCTGTTTCAATGCCTCTGCTCACTGGTTTGTAGTGAGGTCTGGGTACCCTCTTGGAATAAGGAGTTCTCTGAAGGAGAATCTGTATCCCTGAGAAATTATTTTTAAGACCCATTGGTCCTTGGTTATAGAGACCCAATTGTCCTTGAAGAGAGTGAGCCTTCCTCCTAGTTTTTGAAGAGTGAAAGGAGGGCAGAGGAGGGAGAGTCACTGTGAGTGCTTACCATAGAAGCTTGGATTAGAACTCCCTGCCTTAGAGATGGAAGTGGCCCATTGTTTGCTTCTTTGCTGGCCCTGGGATAGGTGCCTGGATGGCCTGTCCCTGTGGGGCTTACCTTGGCCCTGTCCGCTAGGTGCAGGGAAAGCCCAATGCTTCAAGGGAAAGTTCCTGCTGAATCTGGGAGGTTGAACTTGAAAGAAATCTTTTACTGTTTGCTTAGTTTTCATAGTTTCATAGGTTAATACTAGGCTAACTAACCTTTTGGGTCATTTTAAGCCTAGCCAATTACCCCCTGTGAGAATCAAACCTTGCACCTTGTATCTGTAAGGTAAACACCTTAACCATTATGCAAAATCCCACCGTTTGCATATATTTTGCTTTGTCTTCCATCTTTTTAAGCACCTCTTCTGCTTTTTCCACAAACAGGTGTTCCTTATCTAGGGGTGCATCAATAAGTTTAGACTTGACATGATCAGGGAGAGGTTGTTCCTTCAGCCATGCATGTCTCCTACAAACAGATCCTGTCACTGCTGCCCTGCTAGAGGCTTCTATCATCATATCCACATTATTATAAGTGTCTGGTCACTTGACAAGCAGAGTGTAGTAATTCTGCCAGCTCTTTTGAGTTGGCACAGTCAGAAGAGGTAAGAATCTTCTGTTTTAATTGTTCCAAAGTGTGTTGTTGATATGTTAACATATGGAACTGACAATTAAGTGCTCTGATAGCTAAGGTTGCAGAGGTGTATACTTTCTTACCCCATCTGTCCAGAGCTCTGGAGTCTTTGTCAGAAGGAAGAGGATTTTTGGCAGAACTAGTCTTAGCTCCTTTGGGTCCCTGTGTAATGACCTCAGGGTCTGCAGCAGGATTCCTGTGCAGGTATTTGTGAGAATCTGGTACTCTGTAGTACCTGTCAGGTTTAGTTGGAGCAGGAGGCAGGGCATTAGGGGCTAAGCTGCATTCATGGAAAACTAACAACAACACTTCCAAAATAGGTGGAATGGCCAGGGGTCTGTGCTGGGGCAAGTCCAGAAACTCCTAAGTCATTTCTTTGACTGTGGGAAGTCTTGAGATTCCCACTGAAAATGTTCCCTGAAGGAGTGAAGGGTTTCCCCAAAGGAGAGGTCCTCAGGAGGGGAGGCAGAAGGGATGGATTTCTCTGCATCTGAATCCTTATAAACAGTTAAGGGATGTTGTTCCTCTTCAAAAACAGAATAATCAGATTCCTCAGACTCTTGGTCTGTCATAATTTCTGGAGAAGGATTCCTTTTCCTTTTTGGAGTGGGGGCCTGCGTACCTCAGATAAGGAAGATGAGATCCTCTGCCATTTTAAGCATTTGAGATTGGGGTTGGGGAGCAGTAGCAAGATGGTGGCTGGAAGCAGATTTCCTAGGAGGGGCCTGGCTTCTAGGCCTGAAAGAATCCGCTGGTCTCTGAGAAGCGTTAGTCAGATGTGAAGACGTCATTTTTTGTCTAGAATTGGTTGTGCGAAAGGCCTCCTTGGGAGCCGTTGCCTGCATCGCAGCTCCGGACCCAACTGACGCAGAGACAGCCAAATGCTTGGAAGATGAAGTGGATTTTTGAAGTATACTGGACTCCGAAAGGGTCTCAGCAGAGGCCCGCGTAGAAAGCGAGTCAGGCATCAGGGGCTGTGAAAGAGCCTCACTGAATTCCAGAGAACTGACGACTTGTGGTAGCTTTGTCGGACGACTTAGCCTTGTGTGGCCTGTCTCTATCTTTATCTCTATGTTTTTTCAGAATGTCGACAGATTGTTGGCTGATGGACACCATATCGGAATTCAAAGATGGAACACAAAAATAATTGTCTACAAAAAGAGCTCTACGGAGAATGGTTCTCGAATTAAAGAAGTCACAGAACCAGCAACAAGGGACATTGTGGTCTGGGCCTAAAGAAGTGATGCAGTAAGAATAAAAGTCTCAGTGTGGGATCTGCTTTCTACAGGCGAGACAATTGTTAACTTTTTTGGACATCGGTTAGAGCAAGAAAAAAGGGTCCCCAATGGGTACTTAGCTTTAGACGTTTTCTGCTGAAATTCAATGTCTGGTAGTGACCGACCGGCACTTGTGCAAACTGCTTCTGCTATGGGCTCCACGGCAAGAAAGACTGATGTAATGACGTCGGCTGCCTTGCTTTACAGCACTGATGACCTGACAGCAGACTATAGGCAATGGCAGCTGGTGCACAAAAATATTGACTCTGGTATTCGGGCCGACCGAGGGCTACCACAGCAGGGATAACCCCACAAGTGATGACTGCAACAGTGAAACACGAAGAACATCTTTGGTTTCCTAAACCTGAGATGCACTGCAACAGCTACCATGCATATGGTGAACACCCTGGGTGCTGTGATGAGACTAAATGGAAGGGCACTGAACTGAAAGCAACTGTCTCCCATGCCGAAGTGCATGAACCCCCTAGATATATTGGCTGTCTTGATATGTAGGTAGGTATTCTGCTGATCCAAACAGCACATGCAGTCTTCCTGTTCCAGGCATGCAGGGACAGACTGCATCAAAACCATCCAAAGTTTTGTCTTTTCTATGAATAGGTTTAGGCTGGTGAGATCTAGGACTGGCCTGCGGTTCTTTGTTTTCTTGGGACCCTAAAACAAAACTGAATAGTATCTAGATACTTTTCTGGTCTGGTGGACCTCTTGGATCGCTCTTTTGTGTCAGAGGTTTGTGACACCTAGTATGGCCACTGTCTTTTGACAGAGTGAAATATTGGGGAGGAGGCAAGATAATGACAAGGAGGAGACAAGATAATGGCATAGTAAGGGTTACAAAGGTCTACTCCCTGGATACAGTCTCTTTCAAGCACTTGTCCTACATAACTGGATTGCCTTACAGGAAGTTGCAAGAAGGTGTAACTCCCACTGCCTCTAGAATGAGGCAGTTGGAGAAGTCCTCAGGGATTTGTTAGTTAACTCCCAAAGGGAGAACTGTGGAAACCCTACTTTTGTGGACTACCTCTTCCTCTAGGATGGTGTCCAATCTGGTATCTGTTGTAGCTGCATTAGTTTCTCTTACAACACTGAACAACTGTAGTCGTTTGGCCTTTTTTGAACCACAAAATATAGGAGCTTCTCTAGCTATGGGAAACTACCATCTGAACAGAGAGAAAACAATTATACCAAATGTTGTCTGTGTTTTGCCTTCCTACTTACCCTTCTACAGTTTCTCTTTCATCTGTAGACCAAAAAGAGGGAAGCCATCACAGAAGCCTTGGTGACTGACACCTTAAAGATATTAACAAACTTACAATGCCTCAGCTAAGTATGTCAATGTATAGAGTTTTCTGTTGCTCCTGCATGAGCCAGTCCACTGACTGCACTGTGCAAGAGTCACACAGAGTGTCAAGATACCAGAGCCAAAATTGCAAAATGGGACTCCAGCCTCCTGCACAGATCTCAATATGGCATTTTTGTGTTACCTTGAATGCAAGTCATATGAATTTAACAGTTAATTGACCAAACAACAAAAGTACCTGATGCATAAATGTGCTTCCTAAATTGGACAAATTCTTGAGACTCCTTATTGAGGTGATGGACTGTTGGGCTCTCTTCCAAGGTCTCCCAGTTTTGTGAAAGTGCCATTACAGATCAGTCAACTAAGGGAGCTTTACTTCAACATCTGCCATCCCTGGGAACCCAGAAGACCCTGTCCAGTCTGCTAGGCATAGGTGCTACCAAACTGGGGTTCTGCCAGGTCCTCTGTACAATGGAGACCATCTTACCAGCAGGAGGACTCACACAAGAAGTAAGCATAGTAGGGTGGGAAGCCTCCTGTAGGATCTCTTTATCAAGGGAACTAGGGTCAATTGTTCAAGACCCTCACTGACCTATTACTTCAGGAATCTCCCTGAAGTTGGTATCCTCAAGAGGGCATAAAGGAACTCTCTCTTTATTCTAAGTCTGTATCCAGTATGGGGACTCCATAGAAGAGTCTAGATTTTTCTGCTTGCATTTCTTTTTTCCTGGGGATGTTCTGAG
Organism: Protopterus annectens; assembly: GCF_019279795.1. Lineage (NCBI taxonomy): Eukaryota > Metazoa > Chordata > Ceratodontiformes > Protopteridae > Protopterus > Protopterus annectens. The sequence goes on from NC_056727.1 coordinate 224,998,617, forward strand.
AAGGAGAGAGCGGGATCTAAGCTGGATACTGCCTGCCTATCCCTGTAGTAGCTTTCTGCATTTGTCTCTTTTTGGAGAAGATGAGTGTGCCAAGGTCTTAGATATGTGGGCATCCTGTGGAAGAGCTGCAGTAAATGCATATTCCTTGATTAAGTCAACCCAAAGGATTATTGCTTTTGAGCAGTCTCTGATTGATTTAAAGGCAATGCAAAAAGAAGTGGTGCCAGAAATAACCTATGATGTGGAAGGAGTCAGTGCAGACAAGCTCTGCAATAAGTCTGCCAGCTGAAGCCTTCAGTTGAGAGGGACATCAGTATTAGTGCTAGCTTCAATCGCAGTCTTGACGATTTGAATATCAATGTCATTGATGTAGAAAATTAACTTAAAGCATATGTTCTGCAAGGAGTATTTACCAACTGATGCTACTGACCTGGGGTTTAATGACTTTCAGTACTGACTAAGTCTGCACCAAGAGCACCACCACCACAGAAGGGAATGATAATGGTACTGATGTAATAGGTATAAACATCAAAGAAAGGAGCTGCAAGAGAATCATTATCTTTGAATCAATCGAAGCAGTGACAGAGATCAATAATGAAGAACTTTAAGGAAGAATATGGGGGTGGGATCTTCTCTAGTCGCCCTAAAATGTGTGTGTGTGGAGGGATTCCCATCTCAAGCGAAACCTTAAAAAGAGGTCTCATCATTTACCACCAATCCAAATTTACAGCTATGAGGACTGTGGAGAGATCCTCTGGAATGGGCCCAAATAGATGAAGAAGGCAGCTGGTGCAGGATGTTGTCAGTGAGCTGTAGTTCCTGTGGTATAGAGTTCAACTCCATCAGCCCTAATTTGCCTATTGTGTGACCCTGAGCATATCACTTAATCAGACAGTGCTTGGGGGCAATGGGACATTTAGTTTAGGCTCCTCAGTGATCCCTTGGACTGCAAGCCTAGTAACAGCCTGTGAACCCATAAGACTAGGACCATAAATACCTGGACACTGCATTTTCAGAGAAAGTACTGCTAAGTACTTTCTTAGGAGATGGTTCCAGCACCAAAGAAACCTCTAGCCTGAAACCCCTAACACTAACTGCTGCTCCTACTCTGATCAGAGAACTGGTATTGTCTCTGGAGAGGATTCCTTGTCATGAGGCACCTTAGGAAGGGAGGATGAAGACTTGACTGCATCCCCAGTCACCTTATGCTCCTCAGGTTTCCCCTTTTCTCTATTATGTGCCTTAATTCTCAAGGACTGCTATTTAGTGAAGTAGAATTTTAAGTTGTTTCTTCTCTCTCTTTCACACTCTGAACATCTGAATGTTCCACTCCCAAGCAAGTCACACGAAATGTTTAGCCTGGAATGGAGAATTTAGTGCCCACATTTCATGCATTTGTTATTGACTCCTGAGTTTCTATTCTTCTCCATCACTATAACCTACAGGGAATAGTCAACAGAAGGAATTATAACAACAACAAAAAAGCCAACAGGAGGCACTGCAATTAAAAATCCAGCCAAATATGAGGCACAGAATAAAGCATATCTAACAGGCAATCCAGCCAAATATGAACTGGTTACTTGACCAGAAGCAAGGGGGGAAATCAATATTTTTTACATAAACCTCTCCAAATGCAAAGAAGGCACAAAGGAAAGAAAACATCTGGCCTGTGATGAAGATCAATGATCTAGAAAGAGCCAACAAAGATCTCTGAAAATACAGATTATCAAACCTGAGATCACTTCTTGATGTGAGTAGTAGATATGGAAAATGAGATATGCAAATACAGGGCAAAGCAGTGCAGTATGGGAACAGTAATAGCAGTTTCAGACTTGGAAAGTCTGTTATGTCCTGAGTGGTTAGCACTTGATGGCAATCAGTCCTGCAGTTAAAGTGGACAGACTGGATCTTGTAAGATGCAAGAATCATGTTAGCTGTTTTACTAGTGTTAATAATAAACCAGTTGTGATCTACCCAATTCCTATAGCTAACTGAAGCATTTTTTTTTGTTTTAGAGGTACTTTTAACCTGAGAACCAGATTCCACCACATTGAACAGGAGCATGTTATCAGTAGACACTGTCAGCTTGGGCTGTGTTCTAGAAGTAAGTAACTGATGCAGAAGGAAAATAGGACTGAACTGAGAAAAGAACCCTGGAAACCCCATTTTTAAGCAAACCTGCACAGACAGAATTTTCTTGGAAGAGCCCTTGAATAGTATATTGAATAAGTAGTTTTGAATCCAGTTTGTGCATCCTCCACCAAAGTCCATTGCAGTGAGTTGGTTATACTGCATGTTACTGTCCACCATTTCCAATGTTCACTTCATGTCAACAAAACAGCAGTAAAAAGCAATAAAAAGATCCTCTTTAGTATTAGAAATGATGTTACTGGTGATGTAGGTACCCATAAGAGGACTGTACCCATTCATGAATGTATGCTGGGCTTGTAAAAGTAGGCTTCACTTGTTAAAATGGTCCAAAATCTAATCACCAATGTTTTTCTCAGGACGTAGATAATATGTCATGTGTCTGACTATATAAGTAGCCTTCAGGTAAGGGAAATATCATAGGTTCATAGGTTGGTACTTGGCTATTGGCCCTAGGACCTATACAAGCCTAGCCATAACAATTCCCTGGATATTTCTTCCCGCAATATTTACTTCCCTGGACCCCTGTCTAGCAGGGAGACTGACGTGATCCTTGGGTGAATTTCCTATCTCCCATCGAATCATCAAGGTTCCTTTTGAAGAGTGCCAAGGAGGCGCTCTGCTTGACATGTATGGGCAGTCTATTCCAGAGTATGGGGAGTCTCTGGGTCAGGAACCTATCCCTCCAGTATGTTTTGTTCATTATGATGACAAGATTTAGATCCCTGGAACATGTGGCTCTAAGGGATTGGGATTTCTTTAAGTGGAGCATGTCCAACAGCTCAGGGTTTGATATGGCCTTGTATGTTAAGCAGAGAGCGCCTCTGAGTAGACGATATGCCACAGAGTATAGCTGGAGTTTTTTTAGACAGTCAGTCTAGGACATCTGCTTTAAGCTTGTGATTCTTTTAGTGAGGTATTTCTGCAGCCTTTCTAGCTGTTGCAGATGTCTTGTGAGATACATACCAAACAGGGCATTGTACTCTATAATGGGTCTAATGAGGAATGAGTACAGTGGGACAATGACCTCCTTTTATCTGGATGTAAAGCCCTTAGTGATTAGGTGTGCCACATAGAAGGATTTCCTGACTGTTGTGGCGATGTGGTTATCGAAGGTGAGACCACTGTCCACCTCTGTCCCTAAGTCACTCATCACACTTTCGGTGTTTAGTGTATTTCCACCTATGTGGTAATTCATGGGTACATGTTTTTTCCCAAAGGGGATAACTATACATTTCTTGGCATTAAGCTTGAGCCCATGGCTCTGGCAATAAGCATCTGTTTCTGTAAGGCCCTTTTGTAGAATATCCACATCATTTGGGGATTCAATAATGGCTCCCAGTTTGCAGTCATCTGTAAACTTTGTTAGCTAGAGTTCCTTAGTATTGGCCTATACTTCAGAGAAGTAGATGCCAAACAAGAGCAGTCCCAGGACTGAACCCTGAGGTACTCCACTTGTCACTTGTCTGGAGCTGGATTTGGAGTCGGCTACTTTTAGAGTCTGGGTTCTGTCAGTAAGCCAGTAGCCAACCCATCGAGTGACGTAGGGATTTATACCCAGCTTAGTAAGTTTATCTATGATTCCAGAGTGGGGGCTGGTGTTGAAGGCCTTGTTGAGGTCCAGATAGGCTGTGTGGACTGCCTTACCCTCGTCCACAGCTCTGGAGACTGATTCGAAGAAGTCAGTCAGGTTCGAGAGACAAGATCGGCCCTTCACAAACCCAAACTGGGTGGGGTCCAGTGTTTGAAGGTTGCCAATGTCTTTGTTTATAAGTTCTATGATAGTGCGTTCCATGCCTTTGCAGATCAGGCACGTCAGACTGATGGGACGGTAGTTCCTGGGATCCAAGTTGGATCCCCCCTTGTGGAGTGGGATAACTGTAGCTGTGCACCACTCAGTGGGCACGAAACCTGACGTGAGGCTATGATTAAACTTGACACTTAGATAAGGTGCCAGTTCATTTTGTAGTTCATGTAGTACACAGCCCGGTATGTCATTTGGTCCCATGGATGCTGTATTCTTAGCTTTGGAGAGTGCGGTTTCTACCTGTGTGCCCATGATTACCGGAATTTGGCAATCTTTTGGTATTGAGATGGGCCCTTTAGGGGGTTAGAGAGGGGTGAAGTTTGCACTAAATCGATCTGCCAAGTTATTGGTAATATCCTTGGGATCAGTATATTTAATGCCATTCTGTTGTACCTCAGAGCATATCTGTGCATTGCCATTTAGATTCTTGACATAACTATAGAATGCATTGTGGTTGTCTTTGGAATTTTTGGCAATTTTATTTTCGTAACTAGTTTTGGAGGATTTTATGAGGGATCTCAGCTTCTTACTGAGGCTGGTAAGGGAGTTTTTTGCATCCTGGGATTTTCCTCTTTTCTGCAACAGTTTCTTTCTGCTGTTGTATAGTTTGTTTATGGCAGGGGACCACCAGATTGGCTTCCTTTTTTAGGAGGAGAGCATGTTGGTTCTATTTGGGATGTCACGATTCATGCACGAGTGGATGTGCTCGTACAGTGCCTTAGTGTAGGATTCAGCAGTCAGGACGTGCTTGAATTGGTGGTGGTGGTGAGGGGGATCTATTCTCCTGAGATAAGAGAGAGTAAGACTGAATATATATTTCAGCATGTAAACAATGATGGGCAAAGCGATTTGAAGGAATTTAGGGTGCAGTAAAAATACTTTCGAGCATGCAATCTAAACCAGTTTCTTCAAAGAGCTTCCTACTTACGGGACTCTTGATTTCACAAAAATAAAATAATGCTAATTTGGAACAAACCCTTTAGGCATATGGTGTGTCTGGTGTGTTATCTTACTGTGAAAAGAAGTCTGCTGAAAGGTTAGTACTCAGTGTGATTTTTAATTTTATTGATTAGGCCCTTCATAAGGATTCCTGAAAGTCAAGATTAACTTCAGATGAGTTACCTGTTAAGCCCTTTTGTTGAGCAGAGATTGTCCATTTCATCCTCCGGTATGAAGATTTAGCTATTAGTGGCAACGTGACAGTTCCTTCCAAGTTTAAGAACTGTGGATCATTTTTGATGGTCTCTGGTGGTTTCCAGTATTACCAGATCCTATCCTTTTCCAACAACTTTCCACATATTCCAAGAACTACTGTTCCAAATCTGTGGCAGCGTTTGGCAGAGTAAATGATCCAGTTATGCCACTCATTAATCAAGAAGAGTGAACTTGGGCAATTCTGATCAAGCATAACATACAAAGAATGCTATGGAGGCAAACCCAGTAGGATGTGGTGTTATCTTACAGTTCTAGCTTCCATATTCAAGTTCCAGCACTCCAGAACACCAGCAGAGGCATAAGGCCTACACATTAGCAAGACGATATGAGACAAAGGTGCAATCCATTGAAGCTTTACAGGTGCCAAGACCCTCTCAGTCACAACTGATATAAGCAAGTCACACATAGGTTCTTAAGAAAGCATATACACCCTCTATAAATAGACAGATACACTTTACACATTGGTTTGGAACAATGCTGGCATTACTCTATCGCTAGTGAATCATGAAACAAATACATAATGTATCTTAAAAACGAAAAATAACATTTCACTGTAACTACTGATATAAAGTACAGTCAGCATATCAGAGAGTATTTTTTCCACAAGTATATCACATATACTATGGCAGGCAATGTCCCAAGATAACTGAACTCCACTCTCACTACCAGCATTTCTAGTAAAAGATAAAGGTTCCCTGACTGCTTGATGGGATTCTGTAATGGAATTCACAGTTCTTAGACTCACATCTGCTGAAGCATATTTCTCTGACATCTTAGATGTGGTGTCTGGCAGTTCTGGACTGGATGTACCACTAGCTCTCTAGTAGGTACTCTTAATTTAAATTCTGAAGCAAATGCCTTTCATTTTTCTACATAACCATAAGTCAATTGATGCTGACCAATTATTGACCCTTGAATGTGACAAATGTGGCTCAAACTTTGACCTAGTATCACTAGCTTGTTCTCCTTTCTGTAGAAGAGATAATATTCTTGCATTACTTTCATACTATAGCTTTGACTTTAACTGCCTTACTATGAGAAGTTCTGTTGCTTGCACTCTTCTCTCTGGAGGCACAGTGTAAATGGAGTTAGAATTTCTGTCCTTTGCCTTCTTCACATTAATATTTGTAATAAAGACAAACGTACCAACTGATAGTTATCTCCCTGATTAATGAGTCATTGGAGATCTTTCTTCATATTTATTTATTTTTTATTTAACATTTTGTTGACCGGGAAAGTCTGACTGGGACAGAGCCTATTTTCAGTGGAGGCCCGGGGAGAAATGCTCCAAACACATGTTTTTGGAATGTGGGAGGAAACCAGAGTACCCGCAGGAAACCCACGCGAACACAGAGAGGACATGCAGACTCTGCACAGAAGGCACCCCAGATGAGAATCAAAAACTCAAGAACCTCTTGCTGTGAGGTGACAATGTTAACTTCTGCACCACTGCACCACCCCAGAACAAAGATTTAGTACCCCACTCTGGTTGCCGCCTAAGAGAGACAGTTAGGCAAGGAGTCAGGACTTCTGTAACCATTCTTGAAGTTGACTATGGACTCTCTGAAATCGCTACATACCTCCACCTCCTGGCCCACAGTCTTACTGGTGTGTAGTCTGGGGTCACTGCTTATATCCAGCACCATCATTTGGTTGTGGCTATGAATTATGCTGAACCACATCCAACATGAACTTCTCTACATGCTACAAAATGAATGCTGCAGAGAGTGAAGGTTAACACTCACAACCATAAGACTCAACCTTGTCACCTTCATATCTCTAAAATGGTCACATGCCACCAAACCAAAAACAAGGGGACCCCTGAAGACGATACCAGAAAGGTTGTTTTAGTGTCCTCAATAAACTGGATCAAATGCAGACAGAAGTTTATTTCCAAATGGCAGTACTACATCCTGCAGCCCAACAGTCTCCTCCACAGCATTATACAGGACATGTGGACCACGAGGTTGCTAGTACTCTATGAAGTCAAGGAATGGGTTTTGAGTTTCTATTTTATACAGTCTTCAGGCAACTCTTTCAAGTCATGCTGGAATTCATCTGCATAAAACATAGCATGGATATAATATAATTAAGTGCCTGCAAGGATAAGATAGCCATCATGAACACACATTCCAAAACCTGCACATAGTCCATGTCAGGGGGATGGAAAGTTAGATTTGAAATGGGGAGACTTATGAAGGGTTGTCAATGATATAGTAACATGAGCTTTGGAAGTCCCTCTGTCAGAGATTGGACAGCCCAGTCCATCTTCTTTGGAACAGAAGCTATTATGTCTTTGTTCTTCCATGTCATTCTTGTGGCATCCTGCAGGAAGTCCAGGAGGATTGTAGTGGAAGACCGAATGCCTTCTGAAATACTCCTTAAGTGAGAGAGAACTGGATCAGTGGACCATTCCCCATTAAGAAACTCTGCCAGTCAATGTAGCTTGATGTTACAAGCACACTTTTTAGGGTTGTTTAATAATCGAGATTTTTATTCATTGGACTAAAGTAGCCTCTTTGGAAGTAGTGCCGGGTGGGGTTTACATTAAAGGAGGTGAAAAAGAAGGTGGCAGGGAAACTGTAGGATAAAAGTACTAAGTGATCATGGCGGAAGTGGGCAGAAACAAAGACTGGAATGGAGATCCTAGAGAAGGCACCATTTTGGGTGGAATGTAATGGAGAGTGTGGCACCTGTACTGATGGTGCAAAGGATGCCACACACAGAGGGACTGGTACTAAGAAGACTGCTGTCAGAAATGCTGACATCTGAAAAATTAGTACTGGAAAGCCCAATGTTAAAAAGGGTATTGCTGGAAAGGGTACTAAGGGTGGCAGTCTGCAGAACAACACAGGGGAAACTGATATCAAAAGCACAGTATTATAAAAGCCTGTATCAGATACATCAATACTGGAATACTCAAAATCCAGGACACTAAGGTCGGTGCTGCAGTGACAGGCATTAAAATCAGCAATGGCAGGGCTGTGTCAGTGGTGCAACACCTAGTACCCTTGCCTTTGGTGCAGAAGGCTATGGGCTCTATTCCCACACCAGGTAGATGGTTTGCTGACAATGCAGTGCAGCATATGGGGGGAGGCTACACTTCTGAGTGTCATCCTTCGGAAGAAATATTAAACTGAGGCCCCATCTGCTTAAGTTGTTTGGTAGCTCAGGTGGATGTAAAAGATCCCATGGCACCTATTGATAAATGAATGGGAAGTTCTCTAGTGTCCTGGGCAAATTTCCTATAGTAGTACAAACATCACGTCAGCTCTCCCCTGAAAAGATGCATCTAGCCTAGCGGGACTAGCCCGGTCAGCAAAAGGATGAATTAAAAATAAAATAAAAATGTTCTACAGGATCTGGGAAAAATAGTGCTATGAAGAAAGAAGGCTAGGGATGGTGTCTCAACACCACGAAGACAGCTCTATATATACAGGCATCAGATTTCCTAACAGCAGCACTCAGCAAGTCATATGTAATCAATGGAAATGCCAGGGACAGAGGAAACAGACCTAAGAGAGGAAACAGTTGGGCTTGAACTCTAGAACAAACAAAGGCAGCAGACACATTACCAAAATAGCACATATTCAAACCAACTCCCTTGACAGATTGCCCTCATCTTTTACAAATAATTAGGGAAAGGCTGACAGGAGAATAATGAACAGTTTTTGCTAATTTGATGACTAAAGAAGCTTGTTTAACTGGCCTGTCATGAAAACTGCAATGCTCTCTACAAGTAGCCTTGCCGCAGACAAAATACTTTCAGCTGGTGTGAAACTAGTTTAATTACAGTTTGTGTCTTTCGGCTTTTCCCGGTTAGGGGTCGTCACAGCGGAACTCCGGTCCGCTAATGATTGGCAGTTGATTTTTACGTACAGGCTTGCCAGGCCTGACGCACAACCTTCAACGAAGGTACACCCATTCACGCATGTCTCCACGCAGAAGACGCTCTAGCTGAGAATCGAACCGGACAGCGTCTTACTGTGAGGCAACAACGCTACTGCAGCACTACCACCGCAGTTAAACTAGTTTAATTACAGTCAGTTTCTCCTATTCAGCAGGATTTCCTATGATTAAGGACATTTTGGCAAGTTACGTGGACAAAAACAAGTGTTCTAGACTATTTTCATAGACATGGAAAGCCAGTTCTATGAGATTACCCTTATCTTTTAGAAATCTGTGAGAAATCATCCTAGACTGCAAGAATATCACCGGGGAAGACTAATAAGGTCATAAATAGATAATGGAAGGGGATGTTAGTTTATCAGGGATAATTCTGTACTGAATTTCAATCCCTTAAGAATCAAGATTTGCATATGTCACTAAAACAGGAGAAAGTTCCGGACCTACAGCATCACGCTGCAAGTTGTGCATTGCAATCACAAAAGTGTCTGAGGTTGTACTGTTATGCCAATCCACTTCTCCAGAAAGTTGGTAATATTACACAGGCTTGAAAATATGCTAAAAAATTTTTCTTTTTTGAGGTCTAATCCTCATAATATTTAAATCTCTAAAAATAGGAATTTGTTTCTGTGGGTCAGAAAAAAATCACCTTAGCTATGAGAACTTTTTAGTTTTACTGTTTCTGTAAAACCTGTTTTGACCATGATCTCTGTTATCAAACAGTCTGAACTGTGATCATCTAGACATAGGTTCATAGGTTCATAGGTGTACACTAGGCTAATGGCCGTGGAGCCTTTAAAAGCCTAACCCATAGAAGTCCCTGGCATTGTGCCACCCAATGTTAGTTCCCAGTGCCTGTATCAAGTAGAGCCACTGGAATGATCCCTGCGGTGAACTTTCTATTTCCCATCTACTCATTAAGCTTTCTCTTGAAGAGGGCCAGTGAGGTGCTCTGTTTGACATGTATGGGAAGTCTATTCCAGAGCATGGGCAGTCTCTGGGTTATGAATCTGTCCCTCCAGCACATTCTGTGATTGTGGTAATGAGGTTGAGGTCTCTGAAGCGTGTAGTGAGGAAGGACTGGGATTTCTTTACATGTAGCATTTCTAACAGAGCTGGGTCAGACATGGCTTTGTAAGTCGAGCAGAGATCGCCTCTTAGTAGACGATATGAGACAGAGAATAGCTGGAGGTTTTTTTGAGTCTGTCCATGTAGGACATGTGTTTAAGGCCTAGGATCATCTTTGTGAGGTACTTTTGTGGCCTTTCCAGCTGTTGCATGTGTCTCGTGAGGTACATGCCAAATGGGGCATTATACTCGATGACTGGCCTAATGAGGGAAGAGTAGAGAGAGAGAGATAGGTTCATAGGTTCATAGGTTCATACTAGGCTATCTGCTCTAGGGCATTTATAAGCCTAGCCAGAGTGTGTTTGGCTTTCGCCACCCATTTTAAATTAATTTTGCTATGCCTTTTTTTGAGGTTAGTATACTGTGCCTCTGTCTAACAGTGACACAGAAGTGATAGCCGGGGTAAACCTACGATCTCCCATCCACTCATCAAGATTCCTCTTGAAGAAAGTCAATGTGGGACTCTGCCTACCTGGACTGGGATTTTATTCCAGAGTGAAGGGAGCCTCTGGGTTATGAATCTGTCCCTCCAGCATGTCCTATTTATTTCAGTGCTGAGGTTCAAGTCTCTCGAGCGCGTAGCTCGATGGGATTTGGATTTTCTGAGGTGCAGCATGTCCATTAATTCCAGGTTGGACATGGCTTTATACGTCAGGCACAGATCGCCTCTGAGCAGGCGGTATGCCACTGAGTAGAGCAGGAGTTTCTTTAACCGGGCAGCATATGGCATCTGTTTGAGCCCTTTGATCCTCTTGGTGAGGTACTTTTGGGGTCTTTCCAGTTGCTGCAGGTGTCTGGTAAGGTACATCCCAAAAGGGGCATTGTACTCAATTATGGGCCTGATGAGGGATGAGTAAAGAGGTACGATGACCTCCCCTGATCTAGATGTGAATCCCTTCATGATTAGGTGGGCTATATAAAATGTTTTTCTAACCACTTTGGCCACGTGGTTGTCAAATGAGAGATTGCTATCAATTTGGGTCCCCAGGTCCCTAATGACTTCTTCTGTACTTAATGGATTACCACCTATGTGGTAATTTGTGGGCACTTTGTTTTTGCCAAAGGGGATGACTATACACTTTTTGGCGTTTAGCTTGAGGCCATGGCTCTGGCACCAGTTGTCTGTTTCTATGAGGCCCTTTTGGAGGATGCTTGTGTCGGCTGGAGAGTTGATTATGGTGTCCAGTTTGCAGTCATCTGCGAAATTGGTCAGCCACAGTCCTTCCGTGTTGGCCTGTACCGCCGAGAAATATATACCGAACAAGAGAGGTCCCAGGACTGAGCCTTGTGGCCACTTGTAACTGGTTTGGAGTCTGACATGGCTCCAGCAATTCTAACCATGTGGGTTCTGTCCTTGAGCCAGTTTGCAACCCATCTAGTGACATAGGGGTTTATATTTAAGCTGGTGAGCTTATCTATAATGCCCGAGTGGGGTATTGTATCGAAGGCTTTTGCGAGGTCCAGGTAGGCTGTGTGGACCACCTTCCCCTCGTCAATGGCCTTGGTGACTGTTTCAAAGAAATCGACCAGGTTTAAGAGGCAGGATCTGCCCTTAACAAAGCCAAACTTGGTAGGATCCAGTGTCTGTAGGTCCCCAATATCTTTATTTATGAGGTCCATGATGATCCTTTCCATAGCTTTGCAGAGCAAGCTAGTCAGGCTTATGGGGCGATAGTTTCCAGGATCCGTTGAGGCACCACCTTTGTGGAGAGGGACCACTGTTGCTGTACGCCACTCTTTGGGTACATATCCTGTAGTAAGGCTAAGATTGAACAGTAGTTTTATGTTTGGGTTTAGCTCTTCTTGGAGTTCATGTAGGACGCAGCCTGGGACACCATCTGGTCCCATTGATGCTGTGTTTTTGCTTTGGAGAGGGCGGCTCTTACCTGAGCATCTGAGATGTCAGGGGCAGCACTCTGTTGGGATAGATATTTGCCCTTTTGGTGGGGAGAGGGGAAGAAGTTTGCACTGAACCTGTCAGCTAGGATGTTGGCAATGTCTGTGGGCCCGGTGTATTTTTGTCATTTTGGACTAATTCTGAGCATATCTGGGAATTCCCACCCAGGTTCCTAACATAACTAAAGAAAGCCTTGTGATTATCCTTAGTGTCCTGTGCAATTTTTCTCTCGAAGCTGGCCTTAGATGATTTTATGAGTGCCCGTAGTTTTTGCTAATACTGATCAGAGATGCCTTCCCTTTTGGGATTTTGCTCTATCATATAGTAGCTTCCTCCTTCTATTGTATAGTTTTTTATGGCTGGGGTCCACCAGACAGGACGTCCTGCCTTTGGAGGATTGGGTCTTGGTTTTATTTGGGATTGCATGATCCATGCATTCCTGAAGGTGTTCATAGAATGCGTTTATAAAGGATTCTGCGGTCAGGGCCAGATTTTCTACAGGCCTGGGGCTTTGAAGGATTTCGCCGGTTTTGAGGCATGTGAAATTTGCTTTAGAGAAGTTTTTCACTGTGGTTTTCTGGGCAGGGGGTGGGGTCGGGATGTGAATATCCAGTGAGATTAGTTTATGGTCTGATCTTACCAGTGAGGGATACACTTCTGGTCTGGAGCATAGTGTCCCCATGTTGGTGATGATCAGGTCCAGTATGTTTTCCCCTCTTGTGGGAGTGGTAACAAGTTGTTCCATAGCATTTGAGTTTATAAATTCTAGGAACCTTTGGGCTAGGGTGTTGGAGCTAGAGTAATGCTCCCAGTCTATGTTTGGGTAGTTGAAGTCGCCCAATATAATGGTGTTTGAAGAGACCTTCATATTTTCCAGTATTCTCAGGAAGGCCAAGTGGGGTTACTGTGTTTGGGAGGGTGGTCTGTAGCAGGCTATAAACTGGAAGGCAGTTTTTCCCACAGTTAGTTGCACATGGATAGTCTCTGATGCTTCGTGCTGTGCCACCAACCTGGAGGTGTGGGTATCTTTGACGAATATTGATACTCCCCCTCCTTTTGTGGTTTGGTCCAAGTTTTGGGGCCGAAAAGCATGGTATGAGGTATAACCTGGTAGTGCTGGGGTGCTCTCGGGAGCCTTGAACGAGGTTTCTGTTATTGCACAGATATCGATGTTCTCCATGCTAAGGAGAGTTTCGAAAAGTGCATCTTGAGGTTTAGACTTCTGGCATTGAGTAGCATTACTCTTAGTTTCTTATCCCTTGTGATACCTATGGAGGTGGGTTTGTCTTTTGAGCCTTGCCTAAAAAAGGCACTATGGGGGTAGCAAGAGCCTTTGCCAATATCCGAAAGCCCAGGGGTGACAGGTGCAAGCCGTCCCTAGCGAAGCATCGTGGCTTGTCGAGCATGTCATCCCAGGCTGACAGGCATTGGATCCCCTTTGAATGACACCAACACTTAAGTCAATTGTTGAAATTGATCATCTTGTCTTCATATTGTGGCATCATTCTTGGTGAGGGTAAGATGCTACTCAAGGTCAGGGTCATACCGGCCTGGGCTACATGCTCAGAGAGCTCCTCTATGTCTCTTTTCATGTAGTCCAGGGAGGTACGTCTCAGGTCAATCACACCAGCATGGACAATGACTGAGTCATATTTGTACTTGCCTTGGAGTGACCTGAGTGCTTGTGTTATGTGGCGGATCCTAGCGCCCGACAGGCAGCTCGCCGTGACCTTCTCCTTGTTCAGCCTGGTGAGCGGGACGTCAGTGTGCCTGACGGTAGAGTCACCTATTACAAGTGTATCAGGTGTGTTGTTTAGCCTTAAGGGCTGTGACTGTTCGGCACACTGGCTTTGTGAGCTATGTGTTGCACGTATTTTGTTTTGGGGTAGCGGTTGCTTGGGTGTCTGCTTTGGAGGTCTCTGCTGCTTAGGTAGATTTTTATTTAGAGCCTCCGAGTATGTTTTTGTGTGTTTATATGTTTGGTTTGTTGTCGTGGTAGGTCTATGTGAGACTGGAATTGTAGTGAGTGTGGTTTCCTTCTCCTCCTGACTGGTTACGCCAGTACTGAGTTGAGAGAGCTTAGCCTCCAGTTTGGCTATATGGTTGCATCTCTCACATGTGTTGGAATTTGTTGGGAGGAGGAGAGGGTTGTCTGTGTACATGAGGCAGTTGTAACATTGCCTCAAGATTCCCAGATTCACCAGCTGGACCGGAGAGGAGATTGACAACTGACCTTTGGACATGCTAGAATAGTATTGGGAATTCCTTTATAATTGAAAAAAGGGCCAATGGGGAACAAGGTACTCAAGAGGAGTTTGTGAGGGTGTAGTGCTTTTAATTTTTTAGAGCTGACTTATATAATTGCTTTAGTGAGCAAGTGCCAGGTAACTTAAATGCAATGTGTTACAGGTAACTTAAATGCAAAAACGACAAACAGTAACTTTCTTTCAAGTGAAACAAGGAAATACGTAAAGTAAGCAATGCAGATATCACTAGGGATCCACAGAAGTGCTAAAAGGCCGCGTTTTAGGTGGAATTAGCGTTTCAGGGAAATAAACAAACAACAAGCATACAAATAAAGCTAGATTCAGCAGGCCTGGATCTAGTCTATGCTACAGCAAACAAGGTGTACCAATTTCAGTAAGAAACAGTTAGAATATGCAGGCACTATAAGCCTTTAACCATAAATTCCCTGCTCAGAAGGGCAGAGTCCAGCCTCTCCTCCCACAAGAGTGCAGATCGCTATCTTTCTTAACGGAAAATAACTGGCCTGAAGCCCAAGTGCTTAAACCAGAACTAATACATTTTTAGAATAACAGGCACTGAGCCCTCAATCAGCAGTTCCCAACTTAGAAGGATGTAAGCTACCTGTCCTGCCACCACAGTGCAGGCCACAAACCTTCCTAATGTAAAACAACTGGTCTAAAGCCCAAGTGCTTAATCCAAAAGACTTAGAAATGATAGCTACACTTTAATCAAGTTACTACCAGCAGTAATAAATACAACTGAATACTTTAAAGAATGCCTGGATTAGTGCTCAAGTTATACAAACAAAGCTAGATTCAGCAGGCCTGGATCTAGTCTATGCTACAGCAAAGGAAGAAGCAGTTCAAATATGCAGGCACTATAAGCTTTAACCAGAAATTCCCAGCTCAGAAGGACAGAGTCCAGCCTCTCCTCCCACAAGAGTGCAGAACACAAACCCTCTTAATGTAAAATAACTGGCCTCAAGCCCAAGTGCTTAAACCAGAATTAATACACTTTTAGAATAACAGACACTGAGCCCTCAATCAGCAGTTCCCAACTTAGAAGGATGTAAGCTACCTGTTCTGCCACTACAGTGCAGACCACAAACCTTCCTAATGTAAAACTGGTCTGAAGCCCAGGTGCTTAAACTAAAAGGCTTAGAATGAGTTACACCAAGCAGTAATAAATACAATTGAGTACTTTTAAGATGACGCAAAAGCAAAATAAAGTAGGAAAAAACACAAATACAGTAAAAGCAGATACATTGTTTTTTTTTTTGGAAAGAGAGAAAGGAAAGAGAGAAAGGAGTAGCAGAAACTAAGCTGATTGGCCTTCTCAAATGCTCTCCCTGTACTGGGTAGAATGAGGTAATGACACTAGACTGGGAGGAGGGTCCCAGATCAAATTTACACTAGGGGCGGGCAACTGCAAAGCCACCAACTATAAAAACACTATACCAACAGGGAGGGAGGGTAGGAAACAAACTGCAGAAATGTTACTCACAGCTGAAAAGCAGCAGTGAGCCTTTAAATAAAAGTTTTAAACAGCTGAAGGAGCCACTAGAAAAAAAGAGTTTAACTGTAACAAGTTATCATAAACAAACAACCCAACAGATGCTTAATAAGTGTGGACAATTTCCAGTTAATACCTCACACACAGTGAAACTAGCTAGAAAAAATACACAGTACACAAAGTGCTATAAACAACAAAGAAATAAAGAACAAAATAAAGAAAAAACAGGATACTTAATGTTATATATTGTAGCTCCGAGTTTGCTGAGTGTCCTTCCTTCGATTAGCTCACTGTAAAATGGCTGAACACTCACAACTGAGCTTCTTAGGTAACAGAAAGTTGAAACCTGAGACAGCTTTTAAGAAAGAAATCTCAAAAGAACCAATGAGGTGCTTAGTCTAAGCTGTAGTCCAGGAGACCTCAGTCAGCCAATGACCTCAAACAATTCTCTCTCACTGAAATACCTCTTTCTTCCTGGATGCAAAACCCTTGGTAATGAGATGTGCCATATAGAAGGACTTTCTGACCACAGTGGCAATGTGGTGGTCGAAGGAGAGGTTGCTATCAACCTGTGTCCCCAGATCCCTTATAACGCCTTCAGTGTTCAGTGGGCTCCCATCGATGTGGTAATTAGTGGGAACTGAGTTTTTCCCAAAGGGGATGACAATGCATTTTTTGGCATTAATCTTAAGGCCATGGTTTCGACACCAGTCACTGGTCTCACTGAAGCCTTTCTGTAGGATGTCTACATCACTTGGGGAGTTAATAATGGCTCCCAGATTGCAGTCATCTGTGAACTTGGCCAGACAAAGTCACTCCATGTTGGCCTGCACTTCTGAAAGGTAGATGCCAAACAGGAGAGGTCCCAGGACTGATCCCTTTGGGACTCTACTCATGACTGTTCGGCAGTCTGACTTGGAGTCTGCTACTTTCACACTGTGGGTTCCATCTGTGAGCCAATTTGTAACCCACCTAGTGATATAGAGATTGATGCCTAGTGTAGTGAGTTTATCAATAATTCCTGAGTGGGGAATGGTATCAAAGGCCTTGGCCAGATCAGCGTAGGTTGTATGAACTGCCTTGCTCTTATCCACCGCTCTGGTGGCTGACTCAAAGAAGCCAACCAGGTTGAGCAAGCATGATCTACCTTTCACAAAATCAAATTGCATGGGAACTAGAGTTTGGAGATTCCTTATATCCTTTGTTAATTAGATCCATGATGATGCGCTCCATAGCCTTACATATCAGACTCGTCAGGCTAATGGGGCGATAATTCCCAGGGTCTGTAGTCACTCCCCCTTTATGGAGAGGGACGACTGTAGCACTGCGACATTCAGTAGGGACAAAGCCTGAAGTGAGTTTGTGATTGAACAGGGCACACAGATGTGGTGCCAGTTTACTTTGTAGTTCATATAGAACACATCCAGGGATTTTGTCGGGTCCCATGGAAACTGTATTCTTGGCCTTGGACAATGCAGCGTTAAGCTGTGCTGCAGTAATGCTGGGTGCCTGGTATTCCTCCGGTATTGTGATTGATCCTTTATGGGGGGACAGAGGGGTAAAGCTGGCACTGAATCTGTCGGCCAGTATGTTTGCAATATCTGTTGGCTCAGTATAGGAGCTACCATTGTGCAGTAACTCAGAGCAAACCTGGGTATTGCCATGGAGATTCTTGATATAACTATAGAAGGCTTTGTGATTGTTTTTAGTGTCTGCCGCAATTCTGCCTTCATAACTGGCTTTAGAAGATTTGATGAGGGATCTCAACTTTTTGTTGAGGGTAATAAGGGAGTTTTTCCAATCTTGGGACTTCACCTTTTTCTGCAAAAGTTTCTTCCTTCTGTTGTAGAGTTTATTAATTGCAGGGGACCACCAGATTGGCTTCCTTGTTTTGGAGGAGAGTGTTTTAGTTCTGTTGGGAATGGCTAGTTTCATGCATTTGTGTACGTGTTCATACAGTGCACTGGTGTATGATTCGGCAGTCATGCATCAATTTTCCATTGACATGGATGCTGTGAAGTTAGCCATCTCTGTTTTTAGGAGCCCAAAATCAGCTTTGGAGAAGTTTTTCATGGTGGTTACCTTTGCAGGGGTTGTAGGTGAGACGTGGATTGACATACTGAGTTGAATGACACCTAGAAATGCTTAATAACCTTGAGAAGGACATGTCCACCATTTAAGCCTTCTGGCCTATCTCTCCTAAAGCATTAACAGTTTATTAGCAATCAGGGGAAACAGAGGCAAGTAAGGCACGAGCCAAGAATCAGAATCTGGTAGTGCATGCGAGTCACACAGGAACATCCATGTTTCAAGCTAATGGGGCTTGTTTCCTAAGCTCCTTTGAGTCCCACTTTACGTGTACATCTGGACATCTGGAAATCAGTGGTGTACAGGGACAAAGCCCAAGCATGAATTAGGCATCTTGAGCTTGAGTAAAGGTTCAAGCACCTGCTGGAGCTGGCATGAGTTTGGGGGGGGGGGGGTGAACAGGTATTACCTGTTCACCTCTTTCAAGGGAAAAGGGTGTGTGGATGTACTGAGATACATACTTTATATCATCAGTTAACACTAATGGTTACGAGGAGGTGGTCTGCACCTGTCAACAATGGTAGCACAACACAGAAATTTGTACCTCTGTTCTTGTAATAAACTTTATCCTTTAATCTTGTGGCTGAGATCAGTCACCCCCTGCATACTGTGCAACTCTGAGCATGTTACATAACTAAATAATGCTCCTGACTTGTCCTTAATAAAAATGTCACCTGGCCCTATCTGGTTTGCAAATGGATTTTAAAAAAATCTGTTGGGTTTGGCAGCACTAGAAACTTAACATCTCCTACCCATGGCACTGTCAGATCAGCTCTTCAGAATGAGTGAACCAGCCATTTAAGCTAAAACCTCATTATGTATTAACCATTGTAGCTGGTATAAAGTTTATAACCATTACATATATGGTGCTAATTAAACAATTACAGAGTAAAATGACCTGTTAATCAAGAGCAGTGATCCACTTCTTGTACTAACAACACTTCTGAGAGCAGTTAAGAGCTTAAATCGCTATCCTCCACGTGGAAAAAAAAGAGTACATTCTGAGAGGACACAGGTTTTAGAATAATGTTGCTCATTTTAATGAGATGTCTGTCATCACTGTCCTAAACATGGCTACAAATTTGTTACTGGTTCTTTGTTGCTCGCTAAGCTAAACAGAAATGAAAGTAGCAGTTACTTAAGAAACTTGAAAATTATCCATCACAGTTTATTCCTACAAGCAGTGCAGAATGGTAAAGTACCTAAATAGTTTCATCCCTTTCTTCAGAATCCATGATGCACTCACACAATGACAAATAGTTTAAAAGACTCAATTTATTCAGCCAAAGATCACCTACAGCAGCTGTGCTATCCTGCAGGAGCAACATTACGACACAGTTACGTGGGACAGGAACATGCTGTCCTTTACTTGTCACCAACCAATGTGAACACGCAAGTGTGACTCAGTGCAAAATGCAAATTTGTTTTCTGCAATGTGCCCTTTTAAACTGTAAGTGCTGAACACAGTTCTGTACATTGAGCAACATTATCTAATTTTTAGGCTTTTGAATACCCCTCCCTCCATTTTTATTTCCAAGACTTTACATTAAGACGTCGTCTTTACCTTCCTAAAGTTACAAATTAAAATGAGAGAACAACAGAAATGATCGGCTTTGAGCTATATATAAAGTAGAAAATGTGAAACATCCGAGGAAACTTGGTTAACAGCTAAAAAACAGTAGCCCTATACTAATCCTGTTTTGCTGGTTATTAACTCTGCACAGTAAACCTAAACAGTCAAACATGATTTCAAAAAAACTACAGTCATTTGTGTTAGCTCTCATTAATCAATCAGCTTCCAACACTAAGAACTTGGAGGCTGCATTTGGGCACATCTGTTTTTTTTTTTTTCTTTTTCCTGTGAAGAGCAATTCGGTAAACTTGTTCTGGAGCCTGTGGCTGTTTAGACCACACCCTCTCTGCAGTGTGCATGTCACACACACATACACACACACACACACACACACACACACACACACACACACACACACACACACACACACACACACGCTCTCTTTCTCTCTCTCTCTCTCATTCGCGTGCATGCATCCCCCCCATTTTGCTAGCATCTTGTACGTTATGATTCTGACTTGCTCCATAGTGCTCTATTTTTCATGGTGATCCTGCAGAAAGGAAGTGAACAGTTTTGACCAGCAGCAGCTGTTAATACTGCTCTCTCTCTCTCTCTGTCACTCATAAAAACAAAACTTAGAGAAAGAGAAAACAACAGCAGCTTCTCCTGATTTAGATTAGTTTCGTTTCAAGACATAAAATGTAATATTCAGACTCTTTCTCTCACTATGTGTGTATGTATATATATATATATATATATATATATATATATATATATATATATAAACATATATACTTATGCAAGTTACACACATGTTCACATATGAAATTGAAGGCACAAAAAGTGAATAATTTAAATACAATCACCATTTTGCAAACAGCTGCCATAATGCCATAGAATGTACACAAGAAATGTGCACTGAACTGACTTGTAATACAGTTAAAGGAGAAAGAACAGCACCTAAGAAACATTGTGATGACATTACACACTACACACTAGGTTAAACACATGCATTAGTTTCATATCTGCAACTTTCTAATCTGCCATTTCTAGAACGAGCTGATGGTGTCTGCTTTTACACATGACTCGAAAAAAATCAGCAGTATAAGTTTTACTCATTATTTTGTCATTTCAGTGCAATAATATTAGTCTAGACACGTTACAATGCCATTAAGTACACATCTGTAAGACAATTATTGTTAGTGGAAATTCTGCCAGACAAAAATCACTTACAATCATGAGACTTTATCTCCACTCGGATAAAATGTAATACACAAAAAAATCTCTTTTTATACATACCTATAAAATTTAAACCAAATTTGAACAAATACCCAAGTTATATCAAAAACGAAGAATTTTCTAAATGTCATGCTTGTAACATCTACCCCTCCCCCCCACCTTACACATGAACGTCTTTTTAAACATTTCTGCCAAACAGTATTCCAACATGACTGTTGTTAAGGAGCCAAAACTGCAAGAAGGGAGATAACTGGGAGATTTTAGCACAAGCTGATTTTATTTTTAACATACTCTTCTTTATAAACTGTTGATTTTGGCAGAAGAGTGATCTAGCTTTTTTTTAACCAACCTGTATTTGACACTATGTACAATGTAGGACTGTCTCTTTAATGTTCTTATTATAGGGAGGGTCAGCCGTTAATAAATTTCAGCCACAAAAGCTCTAGCCTATCACCAGAATGGAGGCTTCAGAGCATGGACAATAAAATCTACATTTTATAGTCCTACACTGAGCTAGCTATTCAAAGGAAGCTTTATAGCCATGAGTGTGAAAGAAAAGACCTGCCTATCACTTCCACTGTCGATCGGTACAGAGTCTCTGCAAGAAACTGAAAGCTTTCAGATGCTGTCTAAAGTTTGGCAACATGCCATATCAAAAGTCAAGGAAAAAAAGTCTGACAATTTTTTTCATTCTTCATCATATGTAATGCTTCCCTTTGCAGAGAGCGACAGCCCTTCTCATTGTGTAAGCCTTTGAGCTCCATAAAAAGGAAGGCTGCTGACCCTACATGCATGCAGATCTATGCCCCGCCTTGGCAACCTCAGCAAACTGTTTAAGGACAATGATTGTACCCTCAAAATGACCTATCGAAAATTATTTTTAAGCAGTTTTAGAAATGCTACCATACAAATGCAAGTGGAATGCTCTGTGATACCCTGATTCTGAAAAAAAAAAGATTAATACACTTCGTGCTGCACTTCCAAATGTACTTTATAGTACTATAAAGATAATTCACCTCAGAGCATTTCAAATGTGAGAAATCATGCAGTGTTAGACACACACACACACACACACACACACACACACACACACACACACACACACACACACACACAAACATAATATTCCCACAAAGGTACTGTACATGTGTGCATGCATATATGTATATGTATGTAAGTATGCACAAGTAAATATATACGTGTGTGTGTGTGTGTGTGTGTGTGTGTGTGTGTGTGTGTGTGTGTGTGTATATATATATATATATATATATATATATATATAAATAGATAGGGGTTTACTATTGAATCTGTGAAGTGACTGCTGTTGACCAGCATGTGGTCAAAAGGCAGTTTTCCATGGGCAGAATGCCAACTCAAAAAACACTGACTACACTACAAAGAATGGGTAGTGTAGCTTAATTATCTGAGTTCAGCATTGTGAATGGAGATCGCGGTTCAGTGAGGAACAGGGAATTATCCCATTTCCTCACTGTAGTGCGATCTTGGAGTTGGTATATAAAATTTGCAGGGGGTGTATGTGGGGTGCATGGGGGCTTTCCACCTGCAAAATAGTAAAATACACATACCATTGACTGTGGAATGTCACGGTACGGTAAAGTGCATAACATGGGTGACGGACGTCACCACCTATATGTCAAATACATTGAACTACGGGTGTTGCTGTATTAAGTTTCGATCTGGCCACATTTTTGCTGTTCCAGATTCAAAATTTCGTGTTGCCCATTTAACTGGTTGACGTATGCAGTTTCAAGGTTTCAATAGTAAACCTATATATAGGTGCAAAGGTGCAGCAGTAGCATTGTCACCTCACAGCAAGAGGTTCTTTGGTTCGATTCTCGGCTGCAGTGCCTTTTGTGCGGAGTCTGCATGTGCTCATCTGGGTTCCTCCAGGTGCTCTGGTTTCCTCCCACATTACAAAGACATGTGTCTGGAGCATTTCTCCCCAGGACTCTTCTGAAAATTGGCTTCATTCCAATTCATACTTTCCCAGTTAACAAATGTTAAATTTTCTTCTTCTTTCAGCTTTTCCCAGTTACGGGTCACCACAGTGGATCACCTGTCTGCTCATGAATGACAGTGAATTTTTACGGTGTCAAGTTGCCAGCCCGGCGCCCAACCTTCCACAGAAGCCACACACACGCACGCACTCATGCCTAGGGCCAGTTGAGAGTGTCTAATCCACCTTCTTTGGGATGTGGATGGAAACTGGAGCACCAGGAGGAAACCCACGTGACCACAGGGAGGACATGCAGACTCCACACAGAAGGTGCCCCAGCCGAGAATCAAACTGGAGAACCTCTTGCTGTGAGGCGGCAATGCTAACAGCTGCACCACCATGGCCGCCCTAGTTAACAAATGTTAAATAAATTAAAAAAAAAAAATATATATATATATATATATATATATATATATATATATATATATATATATATATATGCGTGCACAAACATTGCTGGCCACAAACGAATAAATCCCAGAAACAGGAGCCAGAAACAAAAATCCACAATAAGTACTTATTCAGCGCATTCGTTTCTGAAATAGAGACTTCTTCAGAATAAATTACATACATCTCAACAACCTTTAAATATCTAGTACACTTAAACATTTAATCAATCAATTAACTAAATAAATAGATATGCCATAGTACTTAAAGTCCCCCACACCATTATGTATATGCACAATATGAAACAGGACATAAACAAGGTATTTAAAGGTTGTTGGGATGTATATAATTTATTCTGAAGAAGTCTCATCTCAGAGACGAAAGTGCTAAATAAATACTTACTGTGGATTTTTGTTTCTGGCTCCTGTTTCTGGGATTTATTTTACATAGATATATATATATATATATATGTATGTATATATATTTATATATATATATATATATATATATATATACACACACACACACACACACACACACACACACACACACACACACACACACACACACACACACACAGACGTACATACATACATATATGTATGTATAGACAACACAGCCTAGTACCAAGTAAATGTAGTTTTCCAACCTTAAGGGTAGTGCACACTTTTCTTAAGGAAGAACAAAGCAAAAATAGGGAGAACTAGTTGTACAGGGATGATTACTCTTGATATCTGCATGCAAATTACTAAAATAGACCATTGTCACAACTTCTTATGTAAGACCAGTGTCAAAGATCACTTTCCATTCTTATTAAAATAAGATAAAAGGATTCAAGCCAGTAGTTCTTGTTTAAGCCACAATTTATTAAGTTAAAAAGAGATGAGCACTTTTGCTCTGTTGGAGCTTCATCAAATGTAAGTTACGCATAGCAGTAACAAGCAATATATACTTTTCTCTTTTCCATATAAAAAGCCATTTAAATTACAACAAAACATTTAATCCAAGACCGCTTAAACAGATCACATTCAATGATAGTGATTGGAAAAGTGGTCTACATACACTTATATATAGATACATAGATAGATAGATAGATAGATAGATAGATAGATAGATAGATAGATAGATAGAGACTGGTGTACTGAATTTCATCAGCACCCCCAAATATCAATGTTCGCAACTCTAACAAGAATAGGTTGAATTTACAAAAACTGACACACTTCTATGCATGCACTGAACAACAATCCCAGCGCATGCAAAATATAACTTTAAAAAAATAGTTTATTCCTGTCTCTCCCAAATCTGCACCAGATTGTCTTCTGTTTTCTGTTTTTCTGCACATATGCTGAAACCAGCATAATCTGTTGTCTTTGACCTTCACTGCAACTGGAGCTACTTTGGCTTCTGCTCTCATTTCTTCATTTTTTCATCTGTCCCATAGTGCACATCATCCCCATCACTTCTAGCTTCCTCACCTGCTCTGCCTTCACTGCCTAGTTTTCTACCTCACACAGTAGTATTGGTCACACCACTGTTTTATACACCATATAGTACTGGTCACACCACTGTTTTATACACCATATAGTACTGGTCACACCACTGTTTTATACACCATATAGTACTGGCCACACCACTGTTTTATACACTTTTTTCAGCTTTTTTAGCATTCTTCTGTCACACACTATCCCTGACATTTTGTGCCAGCTGGCCACAGCCCATCTGATTCTAGCTTTGACTTCCTTGTTCAGACCTTCCTTCTCCTTAACCACCAATCCCAAATACCTGAAGCTATAAATTTGTTCCACTATTTTCTCTTCTGTTTCTATTTTCAGCCTTCTTCAGTTTTCTCCAATTGCTGACATGACAACTGCCTTGACTGTACTCAGTTTCTTCCCATGTGCCTGCAGTTTTGCATTCCATTCCCATATTGTTTGCTGAAGTTCTTGTTCAGAGTCTCCTTTTAATGCCACATCATATACATAATATATTTTTTTCCATATGTCCCCTAAGACCCCTTTAATAATGCAGTCCATCACCAATATGAACGGCAGTGGGCTCGGAGCTGAACCTTGATGCATACCTACTCCCACTGGAATCTCTCATTCCAAAATCAGTTTGCACTTGTGTCTTTGGGATCTTGTATAAAGCCTTTACTAATTCAATCAAAGATTCCTGGTCTTTGAACCATCATAGGACTCCCCAAATCAGCTTTCTAGGGACCTTGTCATATGCTTTCTCCTGGTCTAGGAATGCCCATTGGGACTCTTTCCTCATCTCTATCTCAGACATCTGTCTCACTACAAACAATAGAATGGTTGTACTCCATCCTGACCTAAATCTGAACTGCTCATCTCCCATTTTAATTGATACTACTAGCCATATTTGTTTGTCACCCTCTGCATGACTTTCATGCAGTGTGACAGGAGTCTGATACCGCCTTGCTGCCCACAGTTGTGACTGCCCCCTTTGTTCTTGTACACTGGGACGAAAATGGTTATTCTCCAGTCATCTGAGATGGTCCTTCCTTTCCGTACTGCTTTGAGAATCCTCTTGGGCCACTTCTTTCCAGCTCAACCAACATCTTGGTCATATCTGCCATGATCTCATCTGAGCCTGCTGCTTTCCATGACTTCATTTTCTGGTTCTTACTTTTTCTATGGTGAGCTCGTCTCCCTCCTTCATTGTAGGCTGCATATGGGGCAGTAAAGCTTCTGTGGGATTTTCTTCATTCTGACATTCCTGGAAGTCCTCCTTCCACATGCCTTTGATGTCTTGTGAGCAGGTTGTTGCTGATATCTTTCAAGAAAGGTATCTGATGACTATCTTCTTTATCTTACTCTCTTTACCTTGTAACCTGATAGAATTTCTTTATCCCATCTGCCGGGTTACTTTATGGAAGCATACATACACTATATATATATATATATATATATATATATATATATATATATATACATACATATATATATATATATATATATATATATATATATATATATACACATACATATATATATACACATACATATATATATATATATATATATATATATATATATATATA